>NC_135712.1:164135695-164357782 GCF_964656455.1 Halichoerus grypus | reverse complement strand
CAGGAAAATGTGGCTCATTCACAAGGAAAAAAAGTAGTGACAGTTTTGACATATGAAAATCAGTGGTATGTTAATAAAATGAAAGGGAAAAAATCACATGGTCATCTTAATTCACACAGAAAAAGCATTTGACAAAATACAACATCCTCTTATGATAAAAACACTCAATAAGCAAGTAATATAAAAGATCTTCAACATGATAGAAGCTTAAGCCATATATGAAAAATCCTAGTGAACATAATACTTAATAGTGAAATACTGAAAACTTTTCTCCTAAGATCAGAAACAAGACAAGGATACCTGCTTCTGATACTTCTATTCAACATAGTACTGGGAGTTCTAGCAAGAACAATTAAGCAATAAGAAGAAATTAAAAGCATCCAAATGGAAAGGAAGAAATAGAATGAGTTCTTTTGCAGATAACATGATCTTATATGTTGAAAATCCTAATGAATCCACCTGCCAACCTCCCCCAAAAAACCCTGTTATAGCTAATAAACGAATTCAGCCCAGTTGTGAGATACCAAAAAACACAAAAAGATCAGTTGCCTTTCTATGTGATAGCAATGAACAATCCAGAAAGGAAATTAAGAAAACGATTTCATTTTAATAAACACCAAAATAATAAAATAATTACACATATTCAACAAAGCAAGTGCAAAACTTGTATACTGAACTGCAAAATATTGCTAAAGAAATTAAAGACCTAAATAAACAGAAAAACATTCCATGTTCATAGATCAGAAGATTTAGTTTTGTTAAGGTGACAATACTCCCCAAAGTAGTTTACAGATTCAATGCAGTCCCTATGAAATCCCTACTGTGTTTTCATAAGGAATTTGAAGGTATCCCAAATAGCCAAAATAATCTTGAAAAAGAACTAAGTTGGAGAATTCATACTTCACAATGTCAAAACTTACTACAAAGCTACAGCAATGTGCTCCTGGGCATACAGATAGACACGTAGACCAATGAAATAGAATTGAGAGCCCATAAATTGACATCTATGGTCAATTGCTTTTTGGCAAGAGTGCCAAGACTATTCAATGAGAAAAAGACAGGCTTCAGGAAATGGTGCTGGGAATATTGGATAGCCACATGTAGAAATGAAGTTGGACTTTTAACTTACCTAAATTTAAGAGCTAAAACTCTTAAAAGTCTAAGAAAATATAGAACAAATCTTCACAACTTTGGATTTGGCAATGGCTTCATAATTACAACACCAAAAGCACAGGCAATAAAGAAAAAATAGATAAATTTGAGTCTATCAAAAAAGCATCAAAGAAAACTATCAAGAGAATGAAAAACAATATGCAGAATGAGAGAAAATATTTACAAATATATACATGATAAAGGTTTAATATTCAGAATATACAAAGAACTCTACAATTCAACAACAAAAAGACAAACAAGATTAAGACAAACAATTTTAAAATGGACAAAGGAATTGAATGGACATTTTGCCAAAGAAAATATACAAATGACAAATAAGCACATGAAAAAATGCTAAACATCATTAGTCATTAGGGAAATACAAATCAAAAGCACAGTGAGATACTGTGTCACTCCTAATAGAAGGGATGTTATACTCAAAAAATGATAAAATAACAAATGTTGGTGAGGATGTATACTTTGGAACTCTCATATAATGCTGGTAGTGGGAATGTAGAATAGTGTGGCCCTTGTGAAAACAGTTTATCAGTTCCTCAAAAAGTTGAACATAGAATTACCATATGACCTAAAAATTCCACTCTTAAATATACCCCAAATAATTGAAAACAGGGGCTCAGATACTTGAACACTAATGTTCATAGCAACATTATTCACAATCACCAAAAGATGGAACAACCCAAGTTTCCATCAACAGATGAATGGATAAACAAAATGTAGTACTACTTACAATGGAATATGTTTCAGCCATAGGAAGGAATGGAGTTCTGATATATGCTACCACATGGATGAAACTTGAAAACATAGTGAAATAAGCCAGATACAAAGGGACAAGTATGGGTATCATCCCACCTATATGAAATAAGCAGAATAGGCAAATTCATAATTATATAGTTAAAAATGGTTATGAAGGCAAATTTTATGTTATCTATATTTTACCACAATAAAAAATGCAAAAAAAACCCAAAACCATACAAACAAAAATGCAAAAAAAGATATTCCATTCCTCCCTCCTGCATTTGTGTTATTGTATACATTCTAAATTCTATATATATTATAAACACTCTGGACATTGAATACAATACTCTCAATACAATAAAAAAAGAAAAAACCTTTTATATTTACGCACATATTTATTATGTCTGAGATTCATCATCTCTTTGTGTAAATCCAAACTTTGATATCCTTGTCCTTCATCCTGAATAACTTTTTAAACATTTCTTGCAGTGCTTGTAAGCTGCTGACCAATTCTCTCATGGTTTGTTTGTCTAATAATGTCATTATTTCACCTTTATTTTTTAGGGATATTTTCACTGTGTATTTTTTTCTTTCATTTAAAAATCATCTGGTTTGCATGGTTTTTTGAGGAAAAGTCAGAAGTCATTCTTATCTCCATTTCCTCTGATTATAATGTGCCTTTTTCCTCTGGGTGCTTTTAGGTTTTCTTTTTATAACTTGTTTTTCAGCAATTTGATTATGCTGTATCTTGATATAGTTTCCTTCATATTAATTTTGCTTGGGATTCATTAAGCCTCTTTGATTTGTGGGTTTATAGGTTGTTTGTTTTTTAATTTGGGGAAAAATTGGTCTTTACTTCTTCATTTTTTTTCCTGCCTCTTTTTCTTCTTGGACTTTAATTATATTCATGTTAGGCCGTTTAATGTTGTCACACAAGTCAGAAGGACTCTGTCCATTTTTTTCTCAAATTTTTTTTTTTTCATATTTAGTCCACATAGTTTCTATAGCTATGGTTTCAATTTCCCTGGTCTTCTTTTATATATCCTAAAGTACCAGTACTCTCATCCAGTGGATTTTTCAATTCAAATACTGTCTTTTTCAGCTCTAGAATGTCCATCCAGTCCTTTTACATATCTTTAATTTCACTCTTCATTGTGTTCCTATTTTTATTCAAACCCTTGAAGACACTTACGATAGCTTTTAAAGTCCTTTCTGATAATTCCATCATCTCTGTCGTTTTTATGACTGTCCTCATTGATTAATTTTTATTATAGATATGGATCAATTTCCTGCTTCTTCACAAGTCTAACAACTTTTTATTGGATACTGGTCATTGTGATTTTTTTGTGTTGATTGTTTGGATTTTGTTATCTTCCTTCAAAGAGTATTGTAGGATTTGGGCAGGCAGTTAAAATACTTGGAGATAAATTTGGTCCTTTCGAGGCTTGGTTTTTAAGTTTTGTTATATAGGTGTAGAATAGCCTTAATCTATGGCTGGTTTAGCCCTACTTTTTTTTTTTTTTTTTCAGAGAGAGGAGAGAGAGAGCATGGTGGGGGGAAGGCAGAAGGAGAGGGAGAGAGAGAGAATCTTGAGCAGGCTCCATGCCCAGTGTGGAGCCCCACCTGGGGTTCAATCTCACAGCCCTGAGATCATGACCTGACCTGGGAGCTGAATGTGCCAGGTGTTTTAAGAGGTCTATACTTGAATGTTTCTCAGCATTGTGTGAGCTCTATGAATTGTGCTCCATGAATTGAACTATAAGCTTATAGTTCCTGGTAGTTATGATTTCCCCAGTAATTGTTATAGTTTTTACTACCCCTGCCTTGTATAGTCCCATTCTATGCATGCCCAGCTTAGTATTCAGGCACAGACTAAAGGGGAACTCATGCAAACTTCTGGAGCTTTTCTCTCCTCACTCTTATTCTACACCATAGACTCCAGCCTCCCCAGTCTCCCAGAATTCTAATCTCTGTCTCCTCACTTAGCATGACCTACTTGTTCTGCTTAGGTTCCCCATCCCTACACTGTAGTCCAGAAAGTGTCTTGGCAGAAAGCTCTGGTGATCACAGGACTTGCTTCTTTTGTTTCTCTTAAGGATCACAGTCCTGTGCTCTCTATTGTCTACTGTCCGAAAACAGTTGTTTCATAAATTTTGTTCTGTTTTCTAGTCATTTACAGTAGGAGGACAGGTCTGGTTCCAGTTCTTCTGCCATGGCTAGAAGTAGAGCTATAATCTGCTTTTTCATCTCATGGGACAATGATAGGTTATAGCTGTGTTCCCATTTAAGGTAAAGGAAGAATGAGTGAATGAATAAAATGAAGTATAGTAAAATAAGTTGCCAATGCTGTAATCAGACTTCCTTTAGCTTGGGGAAACTTTAAGTTCTCACTTTCAACAAGAATTCTTTATGTCATGTTGCCAGTTTAATTTAAGGTTCTTTCCTTCTCTCAGGTCAGGCATATTTTAGAAATTACCCCGTCACAATGAGCTTTAATTGATCATTAACACCAATGGAATGCTACCTCGAGTAACATTAGCTATCTTCTTTGATTTCCTCCAACATGAAGTTAAGAACACTGTATATTCCAAATGTGCCTTATTTCACTGAGGGACGAATAACAAGCTCCAGTTTGCTCCAGTGATGTTGGAATTAAGTCAGCCAACCATGTTTTCAAGGTCAGATACACTAATTTTTGTTTATGATTTCATAGGAAAAATAGTCTTTCTTTGTAAGATCTAAAAGTGTAAGATTCTGTTTTTGAGATTATGGCCAATTTCCTCACTCAATTTGTGTTGAGTGTTTGGATTTTTTTAACCATGGAGACATGATTAATAGTTTGAATGGGTCTTACATATTTTCATGTATACTTTCAAAAAGATGCCTCCACTTCAAGGCTTACTTCATGCTACATATTTTATCTGAGTAGAAAATTAACAATTAGGATAAATGGAAAGGTGAGTCTCTTAAGTATAAAAATCTCTAATTTGAGTTAGCTTGTGTTATGTGTGGTCAGGACTATAGGAGATGTTAAGCAACTTCAAACAAAAAGGTAAGTAAAGAAGACATAATTATTTTTGCTTATTATATTTATTCAAGTGCCCCCAGCACTGAAGATACAGTGTAAGCAAAACTGTTACCTGTAAAACGGGTAGATTTAGTTAGTTATGCCAGGGTATAGAGTAATGTGTCATGCTATTCTATGGAAACATAGCAATCGAGGCGAATGTCAGAAATGCCAGGAGGCTTGACCGAGAACAAAGAAAGATGAGAGGAGGAGAAAGGCAGATAATGGATATGATTTGTATGCATTTAAGGTGAGAAGATTTCCAGAATCTTGAAGAAATATCTTCCATGTTCATCACAGCACTCACTATTCACAGCAGCCAAGATATGGGAACAGCCTCTGTGTCCTTTGGCAGAAAAAAAAGTGAAGGAAATTTTGCCATATGTGAACAACATGGATGGACCTTGAGGAAGTTATGCTCAGTGAAATAAGCCAGACACAGAAAGACAAATAGAGCATGATTCCGTTCGTATGAAGTATCTAAAGTAGTCAAATTTGTAGGATGACAGAGAAGAAGGATGGTTGCCAGGGGTGGGGGGGAGGGGAAAACAGGGAGTTACTAATCAAGGGGGCATAAAGTTTCAGTTAAACAAGATGAATGAGCTCTAGACTTATGCTGCACAATATTGTACCTATGGTCAACAACACTGTATTGTACACTTCAAAATTTGTCAAGAGGGTAGATCTCATGTTAAGTGTTCTTATTACGATATGAAAAAAAGATTAGAGGATTCCTAATTATATTCGTGGTATAGAGATCTTATAGGAATGTTAAAAAGACTTCAAGAAAAAAAAGTTGTTTTGAAGTCCAGTCCCATAAAAACTTTCAGGTTTTCGGCACATGCCTCATTCTTTGACTTTATGAATGGAAAAAGGTGGCATGTATCCACTAGCTTAATCTAAGGTGTCAACAATCCCTCTCTGAAGCTATTGAAATAAGAGGAGTGCCCACAATTACTAAAGATCTTCCGGTGATAAAAGAGAAATTGCATAAACTTCTGGCTAATGTATCAGAATGATTCAGCGTTTCACAAAAAATTTGCTTCCGTCGACTTTCCAGTTAGGTAAATTTTCAGGAATACTTTCTCCTCATACATGGCTGAGTCGGTGGAAAAGCAAACCATTCACTCCCAAAGCAGTCATGGCTTCTGAAGGCTGGTCGGAGCCCTCTTTTACTGTCTTCTTTATATCCACTTTCCTCTCTGAAAGCAATAGGAAATAGACTGAATGGATGACCAAGCCAGGGCAGAATTCTACCTGCTGGCAGACAGTTTTTCTAGGCTAGGTTAGCAAGGGGGAGATGGCCGGTGAGGCAAAGAGCATGCTCCAGACTCCTTGCTATTGAATTGTCTAGTTCACCTGAAAGAATCTGCGCCTAGCGTCTTGCTTATCAAATGTATTCCTTAGAGGACCTGATTAAGGAAGCAAAGAAATAGGATATTGGAGCCACTGCCACAGATCGGCTGTATGAACATCTACCTAATAAAATACTACTGAAGCCATGCCTATTAACCTTTAACTTCCGAGTCTATGCATATAGTAAATATTGGCTATATGGATCCTTTTGAGAACTGACTGGAATCTGGACAGCCAAGGTTTTCTGGATAACTATGAATAAGCATCAAGCTTTTTAAAAATTAACTCTTTTAAAAGGAAATAGTTCTGAAATTTATTTTTCTTTTATAAGCAAAATGTATAGAATACAATTTTCTTGAACACCTACATAATCATTAAAAATTTCAGTCACAGTGATGAGCTGTAATGTGGTGATACCCTTAGGTATAGTGAGATGCTAGGACACATTTTTCCCTATGATACTAACTGGTTCCAGACTCCTGTCCCTTTTTAAGTTGTTGGGTGTTTTCTCCTCATGTCATTTTGTTTGGCTCTTTCCTCACAGACACAGTATGAGTGGACACTACTTCTTGTTATTAAGAAACTTTTTAATACTTCTCTTAACTTGTTATTATTGGATGTGGGCATAGATGATATATTGCCAGATTTCCTGTGCAGAGACTCTCGGATGAGTCAAGTTCACTCGCTTTGGTGCATAGACTTGGTGGCATCTGTTTCATCTGTTCAAAGGCATTTGTTATCACGATCTTTTTTTGGAAAGTATAGGTGAGGTTGCTTAGGAGCTGAGCTCTTGTTTGTTGACGTTTTGTTACTATTTTATATGGTTTTTACACAGTGAAGAGTTAGTTTTCATACTATCAAGATGAATAGCAGATGCTGTGGTGCAGGACCCCCAGTGGCCTTTCAGGAGTGGGGTGTTCTCTCCCCCATCAGTTGACAGCATTAGCTACATAAATCTCACAGATGGGTTTCTCTATGGGCACTGCCCTCAGCTAGGGGGAGCTGCTTTGCCCCGGGTTGTGCTTCTTCCCCAGGTGCAGCTCACATCCAATGACCAATTTTTGTGAGGGTACATAGGTCCAGCCTTCCTACGTTGACCGAAGACAACTATAAAAGGCCATCCCAGCTCCAGAACTTTCTGTGGGATTGGCTAAAGCCATTATTGCAACTGCACCACAGCTCACCTTCTCCTGCCCAATCCTGCTTCCCTCACTCCCTTCCATGTCAACGTCTAAAGAGAATTCCCGTTGACCCTCCTTCAGGCAAATCTCCCTCCCAGAGTCCCCATCTCAGGCAACCCACCCTAAGAGAGGCAGTAATGAGTTCCTCGGCCAATGGCAGCCAGGCTAGTGTCGTCCTTCACAGTTCTGTACATCAACATTTATGCATTAGGATAACACCTCTATCTTGCTCGTCTTCTGCTCCAACTTCTAGATTTCCATACTTTTTACAGAATTCCTTATTTGAGTGGAGACTTTGAAGTTTATTAGTTAAGGTCATAAAAATTAGGCTTCAAAAGATAGATTAGAAGCTAACATTTACTCAGATAACCACTTTTATTGAAGAAGTTTTGTTTAGATCTTTGCTTACAGCCTATAAAATATCAAGGGCCTTTTCATGTTACATTATTTTATTTCTTTAATGTTACAAATGCTCATTTTGATCATCCTCTATTTCTTTTAAACCAAAATTTATGCTCCAAAATAAAGAAATATTTATGAACATCTATTTTCCCATCACGGCCTTAGAGAGCAAATTCTCTTGCCCTCATGCTCTGTCTGCTAAAACTTGGACAAGTGTTAAATATCTTCATCCTTGTCTTTGATATAAGGTCTCCATGCTGCTATTGTGACAGCTTGCTCCATTAATCTCCACGCCCCATTCATTCTTTTTTTTGTTATTTTATTGAGGTGTAGTTAAAAATCCTACCTTATCAACTTTACCTGGCAATTTCTAGTCTTAAACTACTTAAATAGCCTGGTTAACCAACTTGAATGCAGGGATTTAAAAAAAAAATTTGAAAAAAATCCCAAGCATCCTAATGTAGTACAAGTTTTAATTTAATTAAAATATGTATAAACAACAAAAAAAATGTATCACTGATCAAAACCAGCGTGCCCTAAACTAAGGTCACCTATTTCACAGAGCAGTACACTTGGAAGGGGCCTCAAAGAAATCATCTAATCCAAGAACCTTATTCTACTGTTGAAACCCAGAGAGGAAAAGTGAATTCCCCAGTGTGTGGCAACAAAAGCTGGAATCTGAAGCTAGATCTTTTGACTATTGGTTCAGAAATCTTACTACCTTACCACATAACCACTGGATTCCTTTTGCTTTCTCTCCAAATCATTCCGTGAACTCAGAGCATTTTCTTGACTCAATACTTTGGAGACCACAGTTATTTCAACTTCATTGCTCTTTAAACCTCAAGTGGGTTTCTGGTATTCCCGCTTCCTAATTAAGTTATGCAACCCATGAGCATAATTTAACCAACACAAGTTTGCTCGGGTGAGAAAATATTGAGGTACTTTCATCAATATCAGGGTTTTTCTTAAAGAATAACCCGATAAGACCTTTTTATAAGTTCTACTTGAACCCAATGTGCTAACATAATTGTCAGAAAATGTGCATGCACTTTTATAAAGTGCTTTGCATAGTATACTTCCTTGTGTGAAATTTAGCTTCACCCGTGGTAGGATGAAACTCTTATTCCGACCAAAAGTACATGCAAATTGGTTCACTTCCATATACTTAGGCTTCATCTGCAATAAATTGGTTAACTAACTAAGGAACAAATGAACAACCAGTTATACAAATATCATGAAAAGGCATCAGGGTGAGTTTCAACTTGAATCGGAATCTTAGAATTACTCTAGAAAGATAAGAATGATGCCAAGTGGAGGGAGCAAGGACTCTGATTCTATTTTACAAATATTTTCCTTTCATATCTCTGGTCTTTGTCAATCTCCTCAGAGTCATCAAGGCAGACAGGCAATTGACAATTTCTTGCAGTGAATTATTTTGCTTAGAAATCCTGCATAGCCGGTACTGCCTGACTTAGCTGGAAATGATAAACTAGCAATGTTGTTATTCGAGTTAGAAGGACCTGAAGGAGCATAAAGCTGTCTGCTGTGTTGTCATGGTATCCGCTTAAGAGAGTGATAAAGAACTTCAGTTTGGGGAAGTGGGAGGCTTCAGCATGCATGAAGAACTGAATTCCCCAAAGTCTTCCATTTAGATTAAATTACCCGGAGAGGAAGTCAGGTCCAGCCTTGACCTCACATATAACTCCATTCTCTAGCAACATCGCCAAAGATATCACGGATCTACAAAGGTTTCAGTTATAGAAATGTTTCTCAGTTCCCTGGCTTCTTATGAAGTTTTCTCACATGGCTGGTGTGGGTGAATCTGGCCTTGCTTCTTATTTTTGCTTCTTATTTTTGTGAACGGACCACACCGGAATGAACCACATCCCTACTATGGGTTGGATAGGGGCTGAGAGCAATGGCAATATGAGCGTTTCAACATCATGCTGCCTCTCTGGAGCTAGGCAGTCTCATTTACAAATCTTGACCCTCCTTCCCCACCAACCCACCCCTCAGCGCCCCCCCCCCCCCACAACAACCTCCTGGCATTCTTTACTGGGCACTGCAATTCAGGCTGAGACCTGCTTCCTTACAAAGGACTTCTTTCCTTCCTATCTGGCATATCCCAGGTAGAAATCACGTTTCATAATGTTTTTCTCCTTTTGTTCTCAGATGTTGTAAGTCGGCTCCCTGCAGCGCATGTCAACATTAGAACACCTGGGGCAGAGCTGGCTCCCAGAACAACAGGAGAGACTTGCCAACAAGCTTGCTTCGGATTTCTCTGCAGTGGAAATTTTGGGACTGGGGCCTGTTTGGAAATATCAGAGATAACTTGGGGAGGGGACAGTGCCAATGCTTCCTATTAGAACAAGATAGAAAACCACACAGATCATTTTAAAGAAGCCGAGCTTTGGACTGCATGTGAGAAGGAATGGTTTAGAGGAAGTCACAGGTCACTGCTCCCTTGTTGATGAGCAGATTTTGGTTTTGTTTCCTCTGTCATGATTGGAAAAGGATCTGTTGCTAACCTTCTATCAAACTGTTCTTGTGTAACTTGGGGTCCAGCATCAACTCTTGAGGGGAGTGAAAAAGCTACGGAATGTATGTGGAACATGAAACCCCTCCATCACTCTTTCTTTCTTTTCCCCCATCACTGAGTGTGTTTGATCCATTAAAGTCCATCCTTTTGCTGGCACCACCTTTGCCTCTCACGGTCACCTCCACAAAACCTCCAAGTGAGTCAGCTGACTGGGAAAGAGTAAAGAGTTGTGTTTCTGGCTCCTCCACTCAGGACTCTGAGCACTGAAAAACTGCAAACAAAGTCTTTCAACCTGAAACTCTCAAGGGCAGGGTGTGGGGAGGTGCGCAACATGGTGCACGCTCAGCAGGTTGGACATGTGTACTTTCCTTCCATTTAATAACTAACTCTCCCCACTGAGCTGCAGTCCAGCTTCCGATGCTTTTCATGGAAAATACCACCACAACACCAACCTTCAGCACCCTTGTGTTTTCTGGCCAGGGAGAAAACTTTCCCTCTTTCCCTGCAGTGATTTTTTTCCTCCTAGTTGCTCATGTTCTAAAATGTTTATTCATTAAATTTGGCTTCTCTGGTTGATTTTGTAGAAAGAGTTTTCAGACATTGAAGTCACGCATCTGCACACACATTGGTTGATGCTCCATCGATAGCTAAGGATGCAGATGGAAAAGCTCTTTGCTTGCAAGCTGTCCTGTATGACTGCAGAGCCCTACCTTTCATGCAATTCTTCAAGTTCTGTATAACTAGAAGTGGCTGTGTGCTGGCTGACAGAGAAGACAACATCACCCCTCTCATACCTCCGTGGAATGTTGCTAGGTAAGAAATAAGAATTGTTCATCCAAAGCCTGGAGAGTCCAGTAGTCTGCTTCTCATGAAGGACCAGCAGATATTTTGTTTAAGAATTCTGGGTTGTTTTCCTTGATGTGAGGTTTAAAAATCTAGAAAAACATTATGAAATGTGATTTCTATCTACTTGGCAGTGAGGGATGGCGTGGTATTAGATTTAAACACACACACACACACACACACACTTCTGTGGAGACAAGTTTTAACCTGTATCTTAGAATCCCTGGTTAAATCCCCTAGGAGACAAAGGACGACAGACCTTGTAGAGAGGGGTTTCAGCACGTGGACTCGAATCAGACTGCCCATGTTTAGATACTGGCTCCTTTACTTACCAAGTTAGACAAGTTACTTAATGTTTTTGTGCTTCAGTTACCCAATCTGTAAAATGGGGACAATAGTAGTTCCTACTTCAGAGAGTTTTTATGATAATTAAATTAAAATTTGTAAAGGGCTGGTGCCTGGCTAGCTCAGTCAGTAGAGTATGAGACGCTTGATCTCAGGGTTGTGAGTTCGAGCCCCACATTGGGTGTTGTAGAAATTACTTAAAAATAAAATCTTTTAATTGAAAGTAGAGCTACCCTACGACCCAGCAATTGCACTACTGTGTATTTACCCCAAAGATACAAACGTAGTGATCTGAAGCAGCACGTGCACCCTAATGTTTATAGCAGCAATGTCCACAATAGCCAAACTATGGAAAGAGCCTAGATGTCCAGCAACAGATGAATGGACAAAGAAGTTGTGGTATATATATACAATGGAATATTATGCAGCCATCAAAAACTTAAATCTTGCCATTTGCAACGACGTGGATGGAACTAGAGGGTATTATGCAGAGCGAAATAAGCCAATCAGAGAAAGACAAGTATCATATGATCTCACTGATATGAGGAATTTGGGAAACAAGACAGAGGATCATAGGGGAAGGGAGGGAAAAATGAAACAAGACAAAACCAGAGAAGGAGACAAACCATAAAAGATTCTTAATCTCAGGAAACAAACTGAGGGTTGCTGGAGTGGAGGGTGTGGGAGGGAGGGGGTGGCTGAGTGATGGACATTGGGGAGGGTATGTGCCATGGTGAGTGCTGTGAATTGTGTAAGACTGATGAATCACAGAACTGTACCCCTAAAACAAATAATACATTATATGTTTGTTGTTGTTGTTGTTATTTAATTTTATTTTATTATGTTATGTTAGTCACCATACATTACATCACTAGTTTTTGATGTAGTGTTCCATGATTCATTGTTTGCATATAACACCCAGTGCTCCACTCAATACGTGCCCTCTTTAATACCCATCACCAGGCTAACCCATCCCCCCACCCCCTCCCCTCAAGAACCCTCAGTTTGTTTCTCAGAGTCCATAGTGTCTCATGGTTTGTCTCCCCCTCCGATTTCCCCCCCTTCATTTTCCCCTTCCTTCTCCTAATGTCCTCCATGCTATTCCTTATTTTCCACAAATAAGTGAAACCATATGATAATTGACTTTCTCTGCTTGACTTATTTCACTTAGCATGATCTCCTCCAATCCCATCCATGTTGATGTAAAAGTTGGGTATTCATCCTTTCTGATGGCTGAGTAATATTCCATTGTATATATGGATCACATCTTCTTTATCCATTCATCTCTTGAAGAGCATCTCAGCTCTTTCCACAGTTTGGCTATTGCAGACATTGCTGCTATGAACACTGGGATGCATATGGCCCTTCTTTTCACTACATCTGTGTCTTTGGGGTAAATACCCAGGAATGCAATTGCTGGGTCATAGGGTAGCTCTATTTTTAATTTTTTGAGGAACCTCCGCACTGTTTTCCAAAGTGGCTGTACCAACTTGCATTCCCACCAACAGTGTAAGAAGGTTCCCCTTTCTCCACAACTTCTCCAACATTTGTTTCTTGCCTTGTCAATTTTTGCCATTCTAAATGGTGTAAGGTTGTATCTCAGTGTGGTTTTGATTTGAATTTCCCTGATGGCTAATGATGATGAACATTTTTTCATGTGTCTGTTAGCCATTTGTATGTCTTCTTTGGAGAAGTGTCTGTTCATGTCTTCTGCCCATTTTTTGACCTGATTATTTGTTTTTTGGGTGTTGAGTTTGAGAAGTTCTTTATAGATCTTGGATACCAGCCCTTTGTCTGTAGTGTCATTTGCAAATATCTCCTCCCATTCTGTGGATTGCCTCTTTGTTTTGTTGACTGTTTCCTTTGCTGTGCAGAAGCTTTTTATCTTGATGAAGTCCCAAAAGTTCATTTTTGCTTTTGTTTCACTAGCCTTTGGAGATGTGTCTTGAAAGAAGTTGCTGTGGCTGATGTCAAAGAGGTTACTGCCTATGTTCTCCTCTAGGATTTTGATGGATTCCTGTCTCACATTGCGGTCTTTCATCCATTTTGAGTTTATCTTTGTGTATGTGTTAGAGAATGGTCAAGTTTCATTCTTCTGCATGTGGCTGTCCAATTTTCCCAGCACCATTTACTGAAGAGACTGTCTTTTTTCCTTTGCATGTTTTTACCTGCTTTGTTAAAGATTATTTGACCATAGAGTTGAGGGTCTATATCTGGACTCTCTATTCTGTTCCATTGGTCTATATGTCTGTTTTTGTGCCAGTACCATGCTGTTTTGGTGATCTCTGCTTTGTAATATAGCTTGAAATCAGGCAACGTGATGCCCCCAACTTTGTTTTTCTTTTTCAACATTTCCTTGGCGATTTGGGGTCTTTTCTGATTCCATACAAATTTTAGGATTGTTTGTTCCAGCACTTTGAAAAATGTCATTGGAATTTTGATCGGGATGGCATTGAAGGTATAGATTGCTTTGGGCAGCATAGACATTTTAACAATGTTTCTTCTGATCCATGAGCATGGAATGTTTTTCCATCTTTTTGTGTCTTCTTCAATTTCTTTCATGACTGTTCTGTAGTTCCTAGAGTATAGATCCTTTACCTCTTTGGTTAGGTTTATTCTGAGGTATCTTATGGTTTTTGGTGCGATTGTAAATGGCATCGTTTCTCTAATTTCTCTTTCTGCAGTTGCATTGTTAGTGTATAAGAAAGCAACTGATTTCTGTGCATTGATTTTGTATCCTGCCACATTACTGAATTGCTGTATGAGTTCTAGTAATTTGGGGGTGGAGGCTTTTGGGTTTTCCACATAAAGTATCGTGTCATCTGCGAAGAGAGAGAGTTTGACTTCTTCTTTGCCAATTTGAATACTTTTATTTCTTTTTGTTGTCTGATTGCTGTTGCTAGGACTTCTAGTACTATGTTGAACAATAGTGGCGAGAGTGGGCATCCTTGACGTGTTCCTGATCTTAAGGGAAAGGCTCTCAGCTTTTCCCCATTGAGGATGATATTCGCTGTGGGTTTTTCATAGATGGATTTTATGAACTTGAGGAATGTTCCCTCTATCCCTCTACTCTGAAGAGTTTTAATCAGGAAAGGATGCTGTATTTTGTCAAATGCTTTTTCTGCATCCATTGAGAGGACCATATGGTTCTTCTCTTTCCTCTTATTAATGTGTTCTATCACATTGATTGATTTGCAAATGCTGAACCACCCTTGCATCCCGGGGATAAATCCCACTTGGTCGTGGTGGATGATCCTTTTAATGTATTGTTGGATCCTATTAGCTAGGATTTTGTTGAGGATTTTGGAATCCATATTCATCAGGGATATCGGTCTGAAATTCTCCTTTTTGATGGGGTCTTTGCCTGGTTTGGGGATTAAGGTAATGCTGGCCTCATAGAATGAGTCTGGAAGCTTTCCTTCTGTTTCTATTTTTTGAAGCAGCTTCAGGAGGATAGGTATTATTTCTTCTTCGAATGTTTGGTAGAATTCCCCCAGGGAATCCATCAGGCCCTGGACTCTTGTTTTTCGGGAGGTTTTTGATCACTGCTTCAATCTCGTTACTGGTTATTGGCCTATTCAGGTTGTCAATTTCTTCCTGTGTCAGGCTTGGGAGTTTATAGGTTTCCAGGAAAGCCTCCATTTCTTCCAGATTGCTCAATTTATTGGCATATAGTTGTTGATAATAATTTCTAATAATTGTTTCTATTTCCTTGGTGTTAGTCATGCTCTCTCCCCTTTCATTCTTAATTTTATTAATTTGGGTCCTTTCTCTTTTCTTTTGGATAAGTCTGGACAGTGGTTTATCGATCTTATTAATTCTTTCAAAGAACCAGCTTCTAGTTTCGTTGATCTGATCTACTGTGTTTCTGGTTTCTAATTCATCGATCTCTGCTCTAATCTTATTTCTCTTCTAATCGTTTGTTGCTTTTTCTCTAGTTCTTTAAGGTGTAGAGTTAGTTGGTGAATTCGGGATTTTTCTATTTTTTTGAGTGAGGCTTGGATGGCTATGTATTTCCCCCTTAGGACCGCCTTTGCAGTATCCCATAGGTTTTGGACCGATGTGTTTTTGTTCTCATTGGTTTCCATGAATTGTTTAAGTTCTTCTTTGATTTCCTGGTTGACCCAAACATTCTTTTTTTTTTTTTTAATTTTTTATTGTTATGTTAATCCCCATACATTACATCATTAGTTTTAGATATAGTGTTCCATGATTCATTGTTTGTGCATAACACCTAGTGCTCCATGCAGAACATGCCCTCCTCAATACCCATCACCAGGCTAACCCATCCTCCCACCCCTCTCCCCTCTAGAACCCTCAGTTTGTTTTTCAGAGTCCATCGTCTCTCATGGTTCTTCTCCCCCTCCGATTTCCCCCCCTTCATTCTTCCCCTCCTGCTACATTCTTCTTCTTCTTTTTTTCTTTCTTAACATATATTGCATTATTTGTTTCAGAGGTACAGATCTGAGATTCAACAGTCTTGCACAATTCACAGCGCTTACCAGAACACATACCCTCCCCAGTGTCCATCACCCAGTCACCCCATCCCTCCCACCCCACCCCCCACTCCAGCAACCCTCAGTTTGTTTCCTGAGATTAAGAATTCCTCATATCAGTGAGGTCATATGATACATGTCTTTCTCTGTTTGACTTATTTCGCTCAGCATAATACCCTCCAGTTCCATCCACGTCGTTGCAAATGGCAAGATCTCATTCCTTTTGATGGCTGCATAATATTCCATTGTATATATATACCACATCTTCTTTATCCATTCATCTGTTGATGGACATCTTGGCTCTTTCCACAGTTTGGCTATTGTGGACATTGCTGCTATAAACATCGGGGTGCACGTACCCTTTCGTGACCCAAACATTCTTGAGCAGAGTGGTCTTTAACTTCCAAGTGTTTGAATTTCTGCCAAATTTTTTCTTGTGATTGAGTTCCAGTTTTAAAGCATTATGGTCTGAGAATATGCAGGGAATCATCTCAATCTTTTGGTATCGGTTGAGGCCTGATTTGTGACCCAGTATGTGGTCTATTCTGGAGAAAGTTCCATGTGTGCTCGAGAAGAATGAGTATTCTGTTGTTTTAGGGTGGAACGTTCTGTATATATCTATGAGGTCTATCTGGTCCAGCGTGTCATTCAAAGCTCTTGTTTTTTTGTTGATTTTCTACTTAGATGATCTGTCTATTGCTGAGAGTGGAGTATTGAGGTCTCCTACGATTAACATCAATATGACTCTTTATTTTGGTTAACAGTTGACTTATGTAGATGGTTGCTCCCATGTTGGGGGCATAGATATTTACAATTGTTAGATATTCTTGTTGGATAGACCTTTTAAGAATGATATAGTGTCCTTCTGTGTCTCTAACTACACTCTTTAGTTTAAAATCTAATTTGTCTGATATAAGAATTGCTACCCCAGCTTTCTTTTGAGGTCCGCTGGCATGGAAGATGGATCTCCATCCCTTCACTTTCAGTCCTGATGTATCTTTAGGTTCAAAATGAGTCCCTTGTAGACAGCATATGGATGGGTCCTGTCTTTTTATCCAATCTGCAACCCTGTGCCATTTTATGGTAGCATTTAGGCCGTTCATGTTGAGAGTGATTATTGAAAGACATGAATTTATTGTCATCATGTTGCCTGTGAAGACCTTGCTTTTATAGATTCTCTCTGTAAATTTCTGTTGTATATCACTCTTGGGGTCTTTCTCCTTTTATAGAACCCCCCTTAATATTTCTTGCAGGGCCGACTGAGCGGTCACATATTCTTTCAGCTTCTGCCGGTCTTGGAAGCTCTGCATCTCTCCATCCATTCTAAATGACAGCCTTGCCAGATAAAGTATTCTTGGCTGCATGTTCTTCTCGTTTAGTACCCGGAATATGTCTTGCCAGGCCTTTCTGGCTTGCCAGGTCTCTGTGGATAGGTCTGACGTTATTCTGATATTCCTCCCTCTTTACGTAAGGAAGCTCTTCCCCCCTAACTGCCCTTAAGATGGTTTCCTTGGTTCTAAGATTTGCGAATTTTACTATTACATGCCGGGGCATTGGCCTGTGTTCCTTGATATTTGGAGGGGTCCTCTCTGCCTCTAGGGCACGAATGTTTGTTTCATTCCCCAGATTAGGGAAGTTCTCAGCTACGATTTGCTCAAATACATCTTCTAGTCCTCTCTCTCTCTCTCTCTCCACCTCCTCAGAGATCCCAATAATTCTGACATTGGGACGTTTCATGGTGTCACTTATTTCTCTGATTCTATTTTCATGGATATTGAGTTGTTTCTCCCTGGCCTCCTCTTTTTCCTTCTTTTCTATCAATTGGTCTTCTAGATCACTAATTCGTTCTTCTGCCTCTCTTACTCTAACTGTTAGATTATCTAGATTAAATTGGATCTCACTGATAGCATTTTTAAGTTCTGCCAGTTCAGCTTTCATTTCTGCCCTTAGAGACTCTATGTTGCCATTAATCGATTTCTCCATTCTAGCTATTGTCTTCATAACTGCTACCCTGAAGTCCATTTCCGACATCTTGGTTATATCTGTATCCATTTGTAAATCTGTGGCAGAAGTCACAGTCTCTGAGTCTTTCCTATTTTGGGCGTTCCTCCTCCTAGTCATTCTATTGAGGGGTGGTTGAGGGAATGTACAGAGTCCAAATTATTGACCACAACCCAAGCAAGATACACCTGTTTTCTAGGGACTGTAGGGTTGTTGGCCTCTTACTCTCCCAGCTTGTCTTATGGGGGAAGGGCCTGCCTCGCTGTTACTCTGGCAAGCCTGTTTGGTCAGAGTTGCCCTGCCCCCTCTGGCGGGAGGGGGATGGGCTCAGTGAAAACCGGTTTTTGGGGGCTTTTGTTCTCTGGCAGCTTTCCCTGGCAGCTTTCCACATCTCTTCTGAGAGTGAGAGCAGAAGAGATCATTTCCAACCCTCTGCCTCGGTGCAGAGAGATCGCAGTCCATTCTTCAGTGAGCTCTCCAGGCCACACTATCTCTGTTTCTGTCTGTGCTGCTATAAACTGTAGCGTCCTGGGTTGTGCGCCCCTCAGCAGAGCTCCAGGTCTGGGCCCGGGGGCACGTCTCTGCCCTTTGTGCTTCTAAAACCGCCAGCTGCCCCCAGTTCATACGCGTGGCCCTGCTGCTCAGGGTTTCTGGCCGGGGGACTGCCCTAAAGTCCTTTTCCCGCCGCTACCGGTCTGCGAGTCTGTGCCCCATCCCCAGCACCGGAGGCTTTCACAAATCAGCAGTGCAGGGTCCCCATGGCTCCCTCCCCCTTCCATTTATCTTCTGATATCTGCCCGCGGAATCAAGGCTCCCCACTTCATACCTCGAAACCAACCTCCTGCAATATTCTGTTTGTAGAGATCCAGGTATATCTTCTTACATCTCAGGCTGATTTCATGGGTGTTCAGAGTGGTCTGGTAGATACTCAGCTCAATTCAGGGGACCTGTTAGAATAGGTCCCCTACTCCTCCGCCATCTTTTCCTCTTCCTCAATACATTATATGTTAATAAAAAAAATAATAAAATGTGTTTAGAACAGTGAAAAAAAATAAAATCTTTTAAAAAATGAAATAAAATAAAATTTGTAAAATGCTTTGAAGTGTGTTTGGCACATAGTAAGCTCTGTATAAGTGTTTGCTAAATAAATAATATAAAAGTGTGTTACAACCATATTGATTCACTAGGGTTGCCATAATAATACCATGGACTGGGTAGCTTGAACAACAGAATTTTTTTTGATATATTATTTATTTATTTGAGAGAGAGAGTGAGTACGAGTGGGGGGAGGTGCAGCAGAGGGAGAGGGAGAAGCAGGCTCCCCGCTGAGTGGAAGGTCTCATGCAGGCTTGATCCCAGAACTCTGAGACCATGACCTGAGCCGAAGGCAGATGCTTAATCGACTGAGCCACCCAGGTGCCCCTAAACAACAGAAATTTATTGTCTCTCACTTCTGGAGGCTGGAAGTGCTAACCCAAGGTTTGGGCCAGATTGTTTCCTTCTGAAGGTAATGAGGGAAGAATGTGTCCCAGGCCTTGATCCTTGGTTGTAGATGGCAGCCTTCTCCCTATGTCTTCATGCCATCTTCCTTCCATACATGTATGTGTCCAAATGTTCTCTTCTTGTAAGTACACCAGTGATATAACATTAGGGCCCACCCTAATGACCTCATTGCAACTTAATCAAAACAATAAAGGCTCTATCTCCAAATACAGTCACAGTCTGAAGTACTGGAAGTTAGGACTTCAACATATGAATTTGGGTGGGGCGGACACAGAAGATGACACACAATTCAGCCCATAACAGCAATTTTAATATGAGCTCCTCCATCTCCAAAGGGACTACATACAGTTGAAATAGCCACATGTAAAAGCAGCTACCAAACCATGTGCAAGGGGGCCCTTTTATCTGCATAATTTCTACTTTAAACCTGTTGTATTCATTTATCAAACTCTATTAAAACTGTACTTACAGGCTGCACCTCTCCTGGGGACTTGATGAGTTCAGTGCAGAGCAGCACATTTAAGTGTCAAGTTTGGCTTATTTAATTGGTCCAGAGTTTATTTTTTGAGTTTAGTTGGGTTCTTCCTAATTCCAGTGTCCTTTCATTCAAGTCTATCAATATTTGTTAGACTGTGATGGTGTCACTCATAAGCCTTCATCTTTCCAGAGTAGGAATATTAGTCCTTTAAGACAGCTTGATACTGTATACTCAACACACTTTTTGAGTAATGTAAAATTTTTGTTTCTAATTCTTCTTCATGACATGCCTTCATGGGTGAAATGCAGAAGTCTCTGTACCATGCCATATTTGCAAGGGTTTTAACTTGTGAATGACTGGATACGTTGTTAGTGTCACCCAGACAAAAAAACATAATGTTCTGAATGGGGAAAGAAAACCAGAGAAATATCACAGGATTAATCAATTTTAGAACTAGTAGTGATGATAAAATCCAAATATAAGTTAGGATAAGTTGAAAGGAAATTTTAAAAATCAATAATCCCCCAAACCTAGGACATAGTCGATTAGGTTTGGATCTTTTTTAGAACCATACCATTGTTTTATACCGCACTCTCTCTCTCTTTTAATTCCCCATGGTGACTAACATAATTCTGGACAGATGTAAGTGTTCAATGAATATTTGTGTATTAAAAACATTTAATTGAGGCTAAGGTTTAAGAGAGATAATCTTAGGGTTTATCTGAAGGAAGCTATGAAACTCATTACATATCACAGGCAGTGCCAGTTGAAAATATGAACAGACTCATAAAAGGAGCTTGGAAGTAGAGAATTTTTCTCTCAAAGAATCATTTGCTCAAAGGGAAGAAGATCCAAAACAGTCTGACACAAGTGGGGAATAGTCTACTTGATTTGAGATAAGCGTTTAGCCCTCTTGCTTTAAACATAAGGAGCAAGAACAAGAAATCATAGACCTTAGAGGGACACCCATCTAAACCCTCATTTTACAGATGTACCAACAGAGACCCAGCCATATTAACTGTCCAAGATCCTGCAGTTAACTATTAACTGGATACCAAGCTGTTAACCTGTTTTCCATATGCTTCCCCCCTTTCTCCTGATGGACTTATTTAGTGAAGAAATGATTTAAAATATACTTCAGCTTCCTGACGTGTACAACTAAGAAGAAGGAAGGGGGCTGCTAGAAATGGAGAGCAGGCACAATAGCGAAGAGGTGGAATCATCCCCCGTGTCCTCGGATGGATGGATGGATGGATAGACCAAGTGTGGTCTGTACCACAGAGGAGCTTTATCAGCCTGGAAAAGGAGTGAGATTCCCACACAGGCTACAACATGGACCTTATGTTGAGTGAAAGAAGCCAGTCACGGAAGGATACATACAGTAAGATTCTACTCCTGTGAGGTACTTAAATCCATAGAAACAGAAAGTAGAATGGTGATTGCTGGGGGCTGAGAAGACAGGGGGAGGGAATGAAGAATTATAATTTAATGGGCACTGTTTCCGTTGTGCAAGATGGAAACATTCTGGAGGTTTGTTGCCCATCAGTGTGAATATACTTACCACTACTGAACTGTGCACTTAGCAATGGTTTAAAGGGTACATTTTATGTTTGTGTTTTTCTACCCCAATTAAAACAAACAAAAAGGAAAGAAGAGACAAACATAAAAGAGTAAAAGAGAAAAAGACAAAGAAGGCACAATGCCAAGGAAAGCAAGGATCAGCATAGTTTCTCCCAGTCATGGAGCTCCCCACCATCTGCACCTCCACTCCCAAATCCAGCCTTCTGTTCTCATTCTTAGATGCATTTACTGTACCTGTCCTTCTGCTTATCAAAGCCACTCTGCTGTTCATGTCAGAACTCCCTGCTCTGCTGTCAAATTTCTGATCCCAATTTCCACACACACACAGAGCACACACCATGGTAAGCCAAAATCCTCCTCCCATTCTGCAATCCTCTCCTCCCCAGGGTTGACCTGTACCCAAAGCCAAAATCCTTCTCATCGCTTCTACTCTGTAGGTGGCCAAGCGTCAGAACTAAACCAAACCGTGAAGATAAGATCTATCTCAGGAGCCTCTTTCTTTCCTTCTTCCCTTGGCTCTGGCTGCCCAGCGCCCTGATGCAGCTCCCAGGCAGACAGGAGGCACTCACTGTGCTCAACCCAGAGATGTTTGGGTCAGTGCCCTTGCTTTGCACAACTTTATCTCTGTGGTTTCTGCACGTGTTCTTGCACGTGGTTCTCCTTCCCTCCATCGCTATGCCATCCGACTCCCCACTAGTGTCACTGTCACTCCCACACACTATCCACATTTGCTCTCCAGCAACTGTCATGCTAAAAATAGAATCAGACTACAGAAATCATACTGTGGCAGCATGGGGAGATAGCAGTTTATTTATATGTGTTGATCTCTCAGGGAATATTTGCATTATAGTAGGTAACAATACAAATGGCCAGCTCTTTAGTGGTGACATTTTAGCCATCTGAGACAGGCCTCTGGGAACATGATTTTAGAGTAGCAAGGCCTTTGAGGTACATGTCCAAAGGAAATCGAGTTCTGAATCTCCCCTCTTTCTTGCTTTCCCACTCCTGAGACAGCTGCCCTGTCTCTGGGGAGTGTCACCTTAGAGGGAAATGCTTGCAATGTTTTGGTGCTTGGCTTCATAGAGAGATAACATGACAAAGTCCTACTTTTGAGTAAAGTATATAGTTAATGACTTGCCTAGCTAAAAATTGCTGTTTATTCAGGTGGTCAATTCTGAAAAATTCTCATTGGGACACTTCAAGAGTGAAACATAATTGTTATATTCTTATATATGAGAGTATATGAGAATATACTTATATATTCTCATAATTGTTATATATATTCAATGAGTGAAACAATTCTTATATTCTGGTAAAGTTTCAGTCTCTTCCTCATAGAATTTCCCCCCCAAACCTGTTGTTTTGCATAGGATGCAAATTCTTGTTTGAGTTCCATCTTTTAAATTTTCCTTTATGTTTATTGGAAAAGCTAGTGAGCTGTGATCTATGGTCAAAAATTGCTAAGGAAAGCGGTAAAGAAATGGAGAGTACAAGTAATATGGAATTATCAGCTCCTTATCCTACTGGGGGCTAACTTGGCCAAAGTGATTTTTTTTTAATTATGTGTTTCTGATAGGACTGGGTACACATGGATTGTAGAGGTGAGCCCCCTACAAAATAAATTCTTCACTTAAAAGCATTTCAAAACGTGGCACATATATCCTTCTAAATTACAAAAAGACATTCAAGCCCTGGGCCCAAATCATAGCTGGCCTTATGGTTGATGAGGAGACTTGCTAGGCATTCTAAACGCGATAATATAAAGATGTGCAGCTTCCTGTATGTCTTTTTAACGATAGCTCATCTTTTATTCTCTAGTGAGACACCCAAATATCTGAATGTCAGTCTTTGTACTAATAAATGGATTTTCTGTTCTCACTCACCTTGAGTTGTAGGAATGAAAGATCAGATAATGCTCACTGTTTTTCGTTGCACTTGGCTTAAGAGATCCTGCCCTCCATTTTTCCTTATATTTCTCTTTCCTTGGAGTGTCATGCCAAATAAAGGAAGACTCTCTCCTACAGCATATTTAAAGCCATCCTGTGTTCCTAGCACCAGTGTAAAGCAGGAGAAAGCTCAAAATGAACATTTGTTTTCTAAGGAAGAACCACACCAATGAACCATCTCTCTAACACAAACGGCCTTCAAAGAAGCAAAAAAAAATGTAATTGCCAATAAACCAATGAAGCTACACAGCCATGCTAGCTATTATGGTGCTTGATAGGTAGAACAGCTTCAAAAGGCAAATCCAATTCTGTAAGAACAGGGGTTGAGCTAACACTCCTGGGTAATCCAATAAAGCTTCCAGTAATTCTGCTTTTTTTTTTTTTTCCTACTCTTGGATATTTTATTTTTGTCTTTTGCTTATCGTTTGGAATGGTGACTCATATTTGCTACTGGGCAGTTACCTTTGGCTACTCAACTTTCATTTTAGACTAAAGGCAGGCCTGCACCCTTTTCAATAGTGTGGAATTCCTTTTCTAGGGAACATGTTATGGCAAATCCTAGAGACCATAAACCTCCATATGTCTTATTTATAAACAGGTTACCTCCTTTCATCTCCTAAAAAGTTTTTTTTTTTCCCCTTTAAATACACATTAACAAGAAAGAAATACCAGTCTTCCCAAGAGCTAAAATCTTATTGAGCCTGTATTTCAACTTTTTTTTTATCTACTTGAATTCCAATATTTTTTGAATGCATTAGATAAAGCCTGGTGATCAGGGGCCAGGAAATAAAGATGCTTCTTCTAAGATCCCCTCAAACTTAATTAGCTAACACTTTGGCTAGGGGTAGACCGTAAAGGAATTTAATCAATTTATTTCTGCCAAAACCAGTATTTTATTCTTGGTCTTTGACAGGAAGAGTAAAACAGAAATAGCAAAGAGGGTTCTATAAAGATTTTTAAAACATCGGGATTGGAATGTCTACATTTGCACCACATTTTATAATTGTTGTCATCATCACATTGAAAACTACTTATTAAGCCGTTGAGCCTGCATGGTGCTGTGGTAAGCAATGTATAAGGAGAACTAACCACACAGAAACAATTCCCATTTTGCCGGGTGGAAAGGGGAAGCTAAGGCTGAGGCACAGCATGAAGGATAGAGATTTGCTCCAGTGGGTGATGAATTATGAAGATTAAAAAAAATAGGTGGATTTTTCTTGTTTTCTTTTCTTTTCTTTTTTTTTTTTTTTAAGATTTTATTTATTTATTTGACAGAGAGAGACACGGCGAGAGAGGGAACACAAGCAGGGGGAGTGGGAGAGGGAGAAGCAGGCTTCCCGCCGAGCAGGGAGCCGGATGCGGGGCTCGATCCCTGAACCCAAGGACCACGACCTGAGCCGAATACAGATGCTTAATGACTGAGCCACCCGGGTGCCCCTCTTGTTTTGTTTTTACAGTTAAAATTGTTCAAAAGCAAAATAATCATACAACTGTAGAAGTAGAAGCAATCTTAAGGATCATCCGGACCGACACTTTTAATTTATAGATTAGAAAAGTGCGCACGAGAGATGCAAAATGATTTGCCCAAAGTTACAGAAAATGAAAAACATCCTCGGGATTACGATCTAAGAATCCTAAATCCAAATTTAATATTCTTTTCTTGGCACTATTTAGCCACAACATTTTCAAAAACACATCAATAAGTTATTATAGATGCGATCTCAGCAAAGATTCAAGAATTGGAAGGTTAGACCCAGTGACAGGATCCCTGGGCTATGCTTCTCATTAGCTCCAGAACTGTGGATCAGTTCCTTCATATCCCTGCATTTTCGTTCTTTCATGGATAAAACAAAAGGCTTGGACTGAATTCCCTCGTAGGTGGCCTTTCCTGCTCTCACATGCTACAATTCTGTTATTCAATGGGCACCCAAACATAGGTGGTTCTGGAAAGAGAATCCTATTCTCTTTGTTATGTTCCATATTGTTATGGAAGAATGTGTAAACTTCCCGTGGGGCCACCAGTGAAAAGGTAGTAGTCCTGAGCCAAGAAGAATGATCTCTTTCACTAAAAACCTCAGAAACTCAGAAAATCAGGAAGTATTTTCTTTTTCCCTGTCTCAGTTACTTCTTTACCACACAGGAGGATTTTCTTCTATATTAGAGCCATGGGAGCCTGATTGTTGTTGGCTCTAGGTCCATATCTATGCATGTAAACATATATATCAATAACTTTAGAAGTTATTGGTAAGGGAAGCATTTCTTCTTTCCTTCCTTCCTTCCTTCCTTTCTTTTTTTCTTATTTGGTTAAAGTCTCCCCCCCTCTCTCAAGTTCCAAATTTGGGGTAGTGGGTTTAGGGTAATGTTCCTCTGGTAGAGTGAGTGCTCCTCACTCTTGACTCTCTCCAGGGGGATGCTGTGTTTAGAGAGGATACTCATGCTTGCGCTGTCCTCAGTTCAAGAAAAAAGACAACTGAGTCGTACGTGGTTGTGCTTTCTGTTATGCTTAAAAATGCAGCTACCAGTTTGTGCACTTGAGGCCAAGCAGAACACTAAGATAAATTTAACAAACTCCTGATCCTGGGTTGTATACCAAGGTATGAATTCTTTTTTTTTTTTTTTTTTCCAATTTTTGCTTGATGTGCTAAATAAAATGGTCAAAATGGTGTGTGATTATTAAAGCAAAGAATTGTAATCATAACTCATTTCACAAAAAGTCCAGCTAGCTTGAAGCAGATTTAAATAAAGCCATGTACTTTGCACAGCCCATTTCTGAGGCCTGAGATAAGAGCAATGAACATCTAACTATACCATCCCAAATATCTGGACACAACCTGCAAGGTTCTGTGAAATGTCTTTGTGTTTTGGGTTAGGCTATTTGTATGTTTTGTCTACATGGCACTGAATAACTAGATGTTTGGGAACATCCAGATGATGAGCTTAAAAATTCTTGTGCGTGTGGCTTTTTAAAAATAATTTATTTATTTATTTGGGAGAGAGAGTGAGCAAGAGAGAGAGCATGAGCAGGGGCAGGGGCAGAGGGAGAGGCAGAGGGAGAGAGAGAGGCAGACTCCCTGCTGAGCAGGGAGCCCGACACTGGGTTCCATCCCAGGACCCTGGGATCATGACCTGAGCCAAAGGCAGACACTTAACTGACTGAACCACCCAGGCGCCCCTTAAAAATTCTTTTTTTTTGATGAGATTTTGGCATTATAACCAAGAAGCATTCCCAATTAATAATATAGATATCACCAGCCTTTGAAAAAGCATATGCTTCATTTTATTTTAGATTGACACGAGAGTAGAAAAACTCCATAACCATAACATTTTAACTCAGTTTTGCATATTGACTTCCATTTGGAAAAATTATAGTATGAAATGCCATAAGTTATAAAGCAATGACAATGCTTCTAAAGTTTTAGAAGCTTCTCACTCACGGTCTACTTCTCTGTTTTTCCTTTTTTTACATTAAAAATTTGATCTTTGCCTTATTGGAACTATGAAGAAATCTAAATCTGAATAGCCTTTTTTATAATAGACAGTCATTGTTTGTACTTGCAAAATTGGATTAAGAAATCACTGGTATTCTTAACACGTTTTTTTTTTGCCAAAGAAAATTCAGCATATTTCTGCTTAGCCTTGAAATTTCCACCAACCGGACTGAGTGATTGGGTACCACCCACACTCTTCTCCTTGGCGTCCCTACTTTCCCAGGGAAATCTCAGCTTGAAACCCATATGACATGTATAAACTCCTCTTGTGCCTTGTTCCGTTACACCTGTCCTGTGGGTGGAATGACTCCCCAACTGCACCACATCATGCGATCGAGCACTTAGCTTACAGACATCAAATAAACATCTTTTATATGTTTCCCCCTTTCCGTTCTGTTCTGTATCTAAAATTATAGACTACACCCTTCTATTTGACGGGAGCACCTCTCTTTGTGCTTCCTTTTCTTATTTTTTTTTTAAAGATTTTATTTATTTATTTGAGAGAGAGCGCACACAAGCAGGCAGGGGGGCAGAGGGAGAAGCAGACCCCCCGCTGAGCAGGGAGCCCGGTGTGGGACTCTATCCCAGGACCCTGGGATCATGACCTGAGCCAAAGGCAGATGCTTAACGACTGAGCCACCCAGGCGCCCCTTCCTTTTCTTATTTTTAAGCATCAAACTCCCTTTGGATCATAATTATTTCTTGAGCATGAGCATATTATAGCACATGTAATGAATACAGGTTCCTTCTTTCCTTCCATAAATACCTGAGTTGTTCAAAACCCACTCTTCCTTTTCCTCTCCCCTTCCAAACCAACACACACACACACACACACAGAGCTTTAAAAAATTAATGTAAACTAAATTTTTTAATGAATATAACAAACCTTTCTAATGGGCAGCTCCCTTTTGCTTTACTTATATCCTAGTACTATGGAAAAAGGAAATGTAAAATAAATACATTATTAATCGTCATAATAAACAGATGTTTGGAATTTTAAAATGTTCTCCTTTATTCAAACAGTACATGCAATAAGTGAACTAATCGTATTACACGGCTTATTACAAACCAAAAAAAGAATGCCCCTCCCCCAAAAAAACTACAATCCACTTCCTCACACCACCATTTCTGAGTTCTGCTTCTCAGATACAAAGTCTTCTACCAATAGTCTTTTACCAATTTCTTCTGCTCTTTCTGTTTCTTCTGAGAGTTCCCTCCATATTTCTAAATGATTTGCTTATGTTGTTTTTTCTTTATTAAGCACCTTGTGTATTATCTAACTTGCACCTATGGAAGCTGTGAATTTATCATTCTTCCCTACCCCCCACCCCGCCCACCCACCCCTTGTCCTTTCTTTCCTTCTTTCCTTTCTCAAGGTAGTTCTATCACAAATTTTTGCAAATGAACATTCTGTGTTTACATTATTATTACCATGTACATATTATCCATGAGTGATCCAATAGCATAGTGTGTTACATTTCTTTTTCTGTACGCTTATTTTTCCCCTAGAGTTAATATTTGCCCCCCAACCCTTTTTTTTTTTGACTACTGCCAATTTTTACCAAACTCTTCAAAAGAATTATAAAACTTTTTAAAAATTTTTTTATTGTTATGTTAATCACCATACATTACATCATTAGTTTTTGATGTAGTGTTCCATGATTCATTGTTTGTGCATAACACCCAGTGCTTCATGCAGAACGTGCCCTCTTTAAGACCCATCACCAGGCTAACCCATCCTCCTACCCCCCTCCCCTCTAGAACCCTCAGTTTGTTTCTCAGAGTCCATAGTCTCTCATGGTTCGTCTCCCCCTCTGATTCCCCCCCTTCATTCTTCCCCTCCTGCTATCTTCTTCTTCTTCTTCTTTTTTTCCTTAACATATATAAAACTCTTTTTAACACAGCCACATCAGATGATCTATTGGTTTCATTTTGGGGGAATCGGGGAGACATCTTTCTGGAATTTCTCCATCCTCCCACTCCAGGTGGGATTAATTGTTCTTTTCTGCCTCCTGCAAAGCTGCCAATCTTGCCTTTACCACCATCCTGAGAATTGTTCTCCCTTTCTCCAGTGTTGGTTCCCCAGTCTCCTGGATTTTTGTCTTCTTTGTAATTGGTTTCCTCTGCATCTTTGTTAGAGTACATCTTCTAGTAGCTTCCTAAGGAAAAGGGAGAGGGAAGAAATTTTTAACAACTCTTTATTTGTAAATAGCTTCAAGATTACATGGGTTTAATCATATATTATAGTTTCCCCCAGCTTCTTCTATTCTTAACATTTTGCCCCATTTGTGCACACACACACACACACACACACATACACAAGCTGTGTGTGTGTATACACTTTATAGTTCCATCATCAACTTTGATAAATTTAACATTGACACAATAATCTACCATCCATATTCCAATAGATCAATTTTGTCAGTTGATCCAGAAGTGTTTCTTACATTATTTTTCCCCTCTGTTACAGGATCCAGTCTAAGATCAGGTATTGCATTTAGATGTCATTGGTCTTCTTTAATCTGGACTATTTCCACAGCCTATCTTTGTCTTTTATGATGCTTTTGCTAAAATAAATAAAACTCCAGGGTGCTTGAGTGACTCAAGTGGGTGAAGAGTCCTACTTTTGGTTTCAGGTCAGGTCATGATTGCAGGGTCATGAGATGGAGCCCCATGTCAGGCTCCAAGCTGGGCTGGGCATGGAGCCTGTTAAGATTCTATCTCCCTCCCTTTAGTCTCCCCGCCTCTACAAAAAAAAAAAAAAAAAAGAATAAAATAAAATAAATAAAGCCCCCCTCCCTTCTATTTAATTAGAATGTTCCTCATTTTGGTTTCCTGTTGTTTCTTCCTGGTTAGATTCAAATTATGCATTCCTGGTCAGAATTCCTGGTCCTGTGTCCTTTTTAGGGCATCACATTTGGACACTGGATGCAGTGTCCTTCCCCCACCCCCTTATTGATGATATTAATTTTGGTCATCCAGTCAAGGTGTTAGTTAATTTTTTCCCCATTAGTTTTTTTTTCCTCCTTCCAATAAGCAATCTGTGGGAAGACGCTTTAAGACCATGCTAATGTTCTCTTCATTGAAATCTCCCCCTAGATTTTGCAACCATTGATGATTCTTGCCTAAACCAATCTTTACTTTGATGGTTGCAAATGATGATTTAACTCCTGCACTGCCTTCACATTTATAAGTAAGCACTCAGCATTTTACTAAAAGAACCTTCCCTTCCCTTCCCTTCCCATATATCTATCCATCCATCCATCCTACTGTCTCCTAACTATCTACCTATCTACCTACCTATCTATCTATCATCTCTCTATTTTTGGTATGGACTCGTCATGGATTTCTTTTTCCCCCAATAGTTTATAATTCATTACTGTCCCTACTCTCTCTTTCTTGAATTCCTGTTCTTCAAATTCTGGCATGATCCTGTAACTTTCTTATCGTTTCTCTTCTGTTTTTCACCTTTTGGTCTTTTAATTCTACTTTCTGGGACGTTTTTCAACTTTATCTCTTAATCCTTATATTGACTGTTTTTAACTATCACATTTTTAATTTTTGAGAGATCTTTCTTGTTTCTGATTGGTTTTTTTTCTTGGATGCAGTATACACTCTTCTGCCTTCCAGAACATTATTGAAACTCTTTTCTGCTCCCTGCATTGTTTCTATTTCTTTTCTCTGACTTTTTTTTTTTTTTCGGATTATTGAAAGCAAATTATTATTTGTTTTTTTTTAATTATTATTTGTGTGCCTGTCATGGTGGAGGTGTTCCTCAAATGTTTAGTGATCTTTGACAGATTCTACTTAAGAGTGAGGCATGGGTAGGGTTTGTTGACTGTTGGGCTTCACTGTGATGTGATTCAGTAAAGCCCATTTGTTTTCACTGAGATGTCTCCAAAGGTCAGTGTCTAGATTTGTTTTCTCTTGCAGCAGTTTCTCCAGGGGCGAATCATCCAATCTTCTGGTTGGGGAAAACTGTGGTGGTTGTGGGGGAGGGTAGGGAGTGGGAGGACTGGTTGGAGGCAAGAGGAAGATATAAGCTTGGATGCTGGAGCACAAGGAGGAACTTTTGCACAGTGTTCCCCACACCTTCCATTATGCCTACAGTCCCTGTGCTCAGAGCCTCTCTCTCTTTCAATTTCTTCAAGGAATAAATCTCAATTCTTGTTCAGGGTAAGAGAGGAGTAATCACATAACTGGGTGGAGTAATGGAGTAGATGGCGGGGAGCTAAATGCTCTTAGTACAGACTCTCAACCAGTGCTCAATCTTCTCCATCCAAGGTGTACCTGATGTCTCCAATTCCTGAAATTTTTAGTGTTCTGTAGGATGAATTAACTCTCTTCTCTTTGCCTTCTGTAGACTTAGGTTTTAGCTTTCTCCACTCCATTAAGTCAGTTATGATGGGCCCTTCTACTTTCTCTTAGAAATTTGTAGAATCTTCCATCTGTTGTCATCTCCTCTCTCACTCTGTCTGTACTAGTGAGTTTATGCCATTTAAAATTCTTATTCTGTCATTTTGATGATGCTTCATAGAGTGACAGAGGTAAAGATATGGATTTGATCCACCTTGTTAACTAGAATATAAACAAAAATTTGAAATAGGATGAGAGAAGCAAAGTCCAAGATTAGAATTAGCATTCTGGCCACCTGCACTTAATCCTTTCCAATTTAAGTGGAAGTGGCTGCTGGGTGTGATTTCTGCACACATAAGTTTGTTTTCTGATCAAGGGGAAAGACAGGATCCTAAAGGATTAGTGTGGGGGAGGATGTGATGTAGCTGCTCAGGGAAGGGTATCAAAAGAAGCTATTTACATCATATTTCTTTATATAATATGTAAAATTATATCTCATCTGCAATGACCCACATACCTTTGCAAGATTGATCTAGAAAAATGGAACAACCTTAAGACGATCCAGTACTGGAGATCATAATATAGATATGATACAAATGATCTATATTTCACCACTTAAAATGACAATTCAAATATAACATGGGATGCAGGGATGGATTTAATAGGAAATTCAATCATAAAACAGAACTTAAAGAGGTGCAAACTTCCAGTTATAAAAAAAATAAATCCCAGAGATAAAAGGTACAAAAAGAGAATATAGTCAATAATATTGTATTAACATTGACTGGTGAATAAACTACACTTATCATAGTGAGCATTGAGTAATGTATAGAATTGTCGAATCAATATGTTGTACACTTGAAAACTAATATAACATAATATTTTAATTATACTTCAATTAAAAAAAAAGAGGTGGGAGGGCCTGAGTGGTTCAGTCGGTTAAGCGTCCTACTCTTGATTCAGCTAAGGTCATGATCTCAGGGCTGTGAGTTCGAGCCCTGCTTCCGGCTCTGCACTGGGCATGGAACCTGCTTGGGATTCTCTCTCTTGCTTCCTCTGCTCTCCCCACACTCTCCCTCTCTAAAAAAAAGAGAAAGAACAGAACTTAATTTTCATGTGGTCAACAACTAACGTTAGAAACCCCGTATGTGCCAGGCACCATACTAGGTGCTTATTTCCTAGATGTTTGTGCTAGGTTATCATTAATACCCTCAGCAGGAGAAAATGTGTTTTTGACAGAAATGCAGACAAACTCAAGTTACAATGATGAAATAAGGAAACTGGTTGACTCTATACGGTAATAAAACTGGAGAGTGACTGTAAAATATAATCTGCCTATGGTGCAGTTTGACTTATCTCAGAAGGATTTGCCCAATAAAACATTACTTAGGTATCTAAGGAAACTGTATTTTATGATTCCATAACTAACTGGAAATTAAGCAATTTGGCTGAATCAATAGTTTATTTATAAATATTCATATTTTTGTGAAACCACAGCCAGTTTCTGGGTAGTTTATCTTATCAAACAGTGATATAATGTAGGAAAAGGAAGATCCATTGGATGGTCCACTATATCAAGGGGAAGAAAATTCCATATATCATTCAGGATTTTCAGCTTGATACTCCATTAAAACTTCGCTGAGTTTTAGTTAAATTATGTGACGAAGGAAGGAATAGTTTTCCTACACAATTCCTTCACAGACTTTGTCACTGGTAAGGGGTAGATGGAAGAAGGATTGTGGAATCCTCTACAATACATTGTTGAATGAACACAGGAGGTCATGATATGTATTATAATATGCAGTCTGTATGAGAGGGTCTAGCAGTATTTACACAAATGTTTAAAAGAGGTAATACCGAATTTGCAGGCTACATTAGGCCAACTGATGACATCCTTGTTCCCCACATGTCGAGTGTGGGCAATGATGTGGGGCAAAATAAAGGCTAATATATTGTTAATGGGAATGCAAGTTGCTATAGCTATTTCGGAGAGCAATCAAGCTTCACATCAGAAAAATGCAAAATAAAACAGTAACGAGATACCATTTGGTGCACATCAGATTGGAAACAATTTTAAAATCTTAACAATACTAAGTGTTGGCAAGCAGGTGGGGAAGTTCATGCTTGCTACATTGTAAATCCAAAGGACCACTTCAAAGAGCATTTTTGTAATCACCAGTAAAGTTGAAAATAAGCATACTCTCTGACTCAGACATTGCAGGTTTTCATTTTATTTCAGTTCTTTGTTGATTGAATTATATCTTCAAGTAGACTTCAAGAAATGGTCTATCTCCAGAATCCTTGCTTATCTGATGCTATCTGTTGTTTGTATGTTGCCTGTATGTATCTGTTGCCTAAATGACACTGGGTATGGAATTTTTCAGTCAAGTCCCTTATCTCTTAAAACATTTAGATGTTGCTTCAGTTTTCAGATGAATGTTCCAGAGAAGAAGTCTCAAGTCAGTTTAATTCTTTTTCCCTGTGTAGGCAATTTGATCCCTTTTCCAGGAAGCCTATAGGAATATTTATCTTCAGCTGCTTCACCAGCAACATTGGTGTTAATTATTTTCTGTTATTTTTTTCCCTGAAACCCTTTAATATGTAAATTGAACTAATCATTTCAGAAATATTTCTGCCCCTGAATATATCTTTGACTTGGTTTTCCACATGTTCATTCTGTGCCTTTTTATTTCTAACATATTTCTTTGTTCTGGGACTGGATTGTTTTCTTCTCAGTTCCTTTCGTTAACATTTCCAGCTCCTTTTATTTTATTTATTTATTTATGTTTATTTTTTTTCCTTGAGAGGGAGAGAGAGAATCTTAAGCAAGCTTCATGCCCAGCACAGAGCCCAACACAGGGCTCCATCTCACAACCCTGAGATCATGACCTGAGCGGACATCAAGAGTCAGACGCCCAACTAACTGAGCCACCCAGGTGCCCTGACATTATTTCACATTTTCCTTAATTTCCTCAAGAGTGTGAAGAATATAGTATCTAAACACTTCTTCTCCTTCCACAGTAACACGTCTTCCAATTTGGATTCTTCATCACATTTCTTCCCTTTGGGGGGACCTATGGAGGGGAGACTAACAAATTTTTGCATAGGTCCCATTTCAGCTTGTTTTGCCTACTCACCTTTGGCTTTGCAATCCTACCCTACCTTTTAGCTTCCAAGTAATGTAGCAAATTCTCCTTGACTCCAGATCTTGTTCATCTGGGTAATATTTGAGTCTTCCCCTCGAACAGGATTTTAAGACCTCATGTTAATGGGCTGTGGTTTTGTTCTATACTTGCTTGTGGGAGCAGGAAGGGGCTGGAGAATTTGGGACTTGGGGAGATGAGATCATGGAACTTTATCACCTCTCTTTGATGAACCCTACATAACAAGTCCATTCCACTAAGTTGGGGGATGAGGGTCTGTCCTTGCAGACAAATAGTTGGGGCACTGAGGTTCTCTTGAGTTTCACTATGTTACCCTGTTCCAGGGTCATCAAGCTGGTGTATTGAGTGTGCAAGCATTGGGTGTTCTGATTTTTAGTTTCGTGTGACACGTTCTCCCTCCCACCTGTCATCCAGGGACTTTATTTGCTACTTAAACAAAAACAAAAACAAACAAATAAAATCCTCTTTCACTTTACACCCAAGGGAAAAGAGGCAAATTCTATGCATTTTTCTGAATTAGGTTCATACTATTTATCTGAGGTTAGAGGGTGGGGTTTCAAGTTAGAAGTTCTCTACATTTTATTTACATCCCCACTCTTCATACCACCAAACCTCAGTGAGGTTTCCCAGAATTTTATCTGCCTACTGATTGCCTCACTGTGTTTCTCTCTTGAGAGAGAAAGTCAGGAGTCTGTTTCCTGCATCACCTTTTAATTTGATAAAATTTGTGTTATATTGGATGATATTCTTGAAGTTTGTAGAATAAGATAGCCACCCTTGTATGGTTGCAGCATCCATTATATATCCTTTGCTCTTTTCACTTCATTTTTTCTATTTGGCTTAATTTAGGGGAGGAAAGTTCTGTGGTGGTCCTGCATTTTGACTATCATTTAAAGATCTTTCCAAGTTCATATTGTACATATCTTCTCAGTTTCGAATGCATTGGGTTAAGTACAGAAGATTATTTGCATTGAAGTTTTCTAATGGTAAATTGTGCCCTCAAATTCTTATTTGAATGTTTTCACCCGGTCTTCTTTAAAAAAATCTTTTGTGGCCATCATTGCTATTTCTATATACTTATTCTTATAAGCAGCCCACAGCCCAGAAGAAGACGGAGGATAGGATTTTTTAAACAAAATACATTTGATTATTTTCAACCCTTGAGGGAAGGAGTAACTACAACAACAACATAATTAGAGCAGACAATTCTACTTAGGTTAGTGAGTCGCATTTTCCTAAAGGTTATCTGTCCGTTTTTAGCTTACCTTTAATATCAATAAGAAGAGTGTGAAGAAATGTAATTACTTCCAAGATATTCTTTTTATTTTATTTTATTTTTTTAACTAGGCTCCACACCCAGCATGGAGCCCAACATGGGGCTTGAACTCATGACCTTGAGATCAAGACCCGAGCTGAGATCAAGAGTCAGACACTCAACCAACTGAGCCACTGAGACGCCCCTAAGTTATCCTTAAATTAGGTTTCCAGAGAGTGATTTTTGTTGTTGTTGTTGTTGTTGTTTTACAATATCTTCTACTTAAATATACCCAACTTATGTCCATACACAAAAAGGTCACTTGGGGATTTATATTAATAGTCTTACACTAACATTTCAATAGGAAAATCAGAAAATGGCACTGACAAGCCACTTAATGGAAAAAATACAAATGACCATTAAAAATAGCATTCACCTTGGGATGCCTGAGTGGCTCAGTCGTTAAGCGTCTGCCTTCAGCTCAGGTCATGATCTCAGGGTCCTGGGATCTAGTCCCGCAGCAGGCTCCCTGCTCAACGGGAAGCCTGCTTCTCCCTCTCCCACTCCCCCTGCTTGTGTTCCCTCTCTCGCTGTGTCTCTCTCTGTCAAATAAATAAATAAAATCTTTAAAAAAAAATAACATTCACCTCATTAGTTACCAAATGCATTTAAATGAAAAAAAACCATTATTTTTTATCAAATTCACAAAGATAAAAAATAATTTTATTCTAAGTGTTGAGAAGAGTATAATGAGATACACTGATATAAATAAAAACAAATACAACCTTGGTGGAATGTAATTTGAAAATTCTTAGGCAGAAAAATTTGAAGTTTTAGCCCTGACCTAGACATTCTACTGCCAAGAAACTATCCCAAGGAAATGATCAGAGAAGAATATAAGTATTTATGTACAAGAATATTCATTGCACTATTACTTACAAGAAGAAAAAAAATTGAAAGCAACTTAGTACTAAGGGAATATCTAAATAAATTGTATGACTTAAGATGAAATATTTCAGCAATCATTAAAACTGTGTTTTGGAAGAATTTTAGCAGCATGGGAAAAGTACAAAATGTAACATTAAGTGAAAGAAGCAGACTATTCTTCTTATGCTAAATAGCAATATATTATACACATAAAATAAATCTGGAAAGAAATACACCAAAATATCATCAGCGATTCTATCTGGGTAATGAGATAATAGGTAATCTTTATCTTATTCTTTAAACTTCATTATACTTTCCAAATGTTCTTTAATGAGCATGTATTATTTTATAATCAAGTAGATTTAAAAAATATATTATATTTATATATGCCATACATGATATCTCTATAACCACATTATGTCCTCAGCAGGACAGGATCATATTATATATACCCTTACAATGACATAGAAGGTCTTTCATGGATATGTTCCCTACTTACCTCATTTTATTTTTTACTCTTCTCAGATCTTTCCACTTCATTTTAGTCATGCTGAACTACTCACAATCTCTCTGAATGTGTTTATCTACAGATGCTGGGTTTTTTGTTTTTTTGTTGTTTTTTTTCCTGGAATGCCGTGGGCTTGATTTCAGGAGCAGAGACATTCATTCTTTTGGAGGAGAGACTTGTAAGAACAAGACAGGGCCTAAGGTCTGGGAGATTCTGGGGTATCAGGCAAAACACCAAGACAGAAACTCAGGCAGAGAAACAAGGTGGAACCCCAATCAACAGAATCAAGACACCAAGAATCACACTAACTTAGTAAACCATAGATGCACTGAAGATTTCTGTGAATCCTGGCTAGAGCTACTTCATGCTGAGTCCGTAACACCTGTTAAAACACTTCGGTCCTGCTGCCTAAGAAGTAGCAATATTTTCATTTAAAAACAACATCTAAATAAACAAGCAAACAATCAAATAAATGAATAAATACACAATCAAATTCTAAAGGTACATTAAAAAACTGATAATTATCACATTATTGTTTATCTTCATGAGAAGGAATGATGAGGAATTATATCCTTAATCCTTAATGAATAATCATGTAGGTCAACCTCTGGCAAGTTTCACCTAAATATGAGCTTCTCAACCTTTTTCACATTGTGGAGCACATATAAAATGGCATTTATATGACACTCAGGGGTATATCCGTGAGGACGCTTGTGGACAAAGCTGATCTGTCTTGGGTCTCTGTGGGCCCCAGGCCCTACCCAGCTCCCCTTACGGCTGAAATGATCACTATCTCTACACACCTAAGACACATTCCCGGCACACCAGCTCTGATCTACATCATTCCAAGCAGAGGCACATCTAGTCTGTTTGGAAATGTCCCCAGGAAAAGAGTTTTTACCCCTCTTCCCCAGGTAAACTTTTCCCTTGGATTTCGCCATGTGAATACCAGCCAGAGATCCCTTATTTTAAGCCACATGCTAACCTAGCTCATTTTAAGGACTTTATTTTAGGTGTTTGGCCATGATCACATGCTTTAAAAAGCAATCTCCTGTCACTTTCTTTTGTGTAACACCCTCATGTAATGCATGTCTTACATATGGGGACCAGACTATCACTTGCATTTTCACAGATTGCTTAAGTAAGTATTTTTTCAATAAGGAGTCAGCAAAATTCTAGAGGTAGATACAGAAGTAAATCAGTTAGAATCAGCCAACAGTTATTTTCCTTCATTTGTGTTTGACCCTATCATAGATCCTTGGGGAGGGAATAAGGAACAAAAGAAAGAAAAGCCATGACAAGTTTGTGTGGACCACTGTCCTCTGGTGCTTTATTATTCATTAAAAACAGACTTGTTTCCCCCTTTCTTATCCTCTGCTAAAGGACTAGCCCTAAGTGTCCTGCTTAATTTTGGCGATTGTATTTCAAAGGAATAATGGATATGGTCAAAGGCATTTATCTGGGAGCACTGATAATCTGCTTATTTTTAGGGGAATAATATAATGCTATATGTTACAAACCCCTTGGGTTTCATTTTTTTCCACCAAGAATAGGAATATGATCAAGTATTTTTGACTTTTTAAAATTGCCATTTACCTGAACTAGTTCCTACCATGAGTGGTTAATGGGAAGGAGTGGTAGTCTAGACTTTAGGTTTGCTGTTTTTTTCTGTTCCTCTTCTCTCCACCCACCACCCTTCCCCCCCATTCTCCAGTGTAGAAGTGTCTGTGCTTAAAGCTGTGTAATCATGTATTTTTTTTCCTGCCGCCAAATACTTCCTTAAAATTATACATATGTCCCTTACACTAGAAAGTAGTGGTACTGTTCCTTGCTTAGTACCTGTTTTCTTGATAAATAATACTTAGTCCTAACAGTGACAGTGCCAGCAATATAGAAGAATTTCAAAAAGAGGATTTAGGTAAATGACCTACTCCAGGCACCCTGAAGGACATCTAGACCTAGGAGAAGCAAAGCTTTCTCATCATAACTTTTTAACAGAAACCAATGATTATATGGGATCTGTATTTTTTTTTTCAGTGCATATAAACTGTGTTATTTGCCACAGGTTTATAGAAGGGGGTGTGTGGGCAGGCTTTTATGAAGCTGTTTTCTTTCATCTTAGTCAACAGGCTTACAGTTTGGTTACCTGCCAACGGATCAGAGGTGGGGCCTTGTGTTATGGCTTTATAGGGCAATCGGCTCGGTTTTCTAGCCTGTGTGGACAGCTGAAAGTAAGGCCGGCCCACAGCCTAGTCAGCCATGTTTTTCTTATTTTAAAAATAGCTAAAGTATACCCAGTGACTTTATTCCTAGTTATTTAGCCAAGAAAAATGAAAACACATACCCACATAAAAGCTTGTGCACAAATGTGAATACCATTATTCATAGTAGCCAAAAGAGGAAAGCAATCCAAATGTCCATCAGCTGATGGTATATCCATACAATAGAAAATTATTCTATTGTGGTATATCCATACAATAGAACATTATTCCACAATAAAGAGCAATGAAGTACATACTACAACATGGATGTGTCTCAAAAAACATTTTGCTAAGTGCAAGAAGCCAGTCACAAAACACCATGTCTCCATTAATATGAAATGTTCAGAATAGGCAAAATCTATAAAGACAGAAGTAGATTAGGTTGCCACAGCTGGGGGGAGGGGGAGGTCAGGAAAAAGGGGAAATGACTATTAATAGGTATGGGGTTTCTTTTGGGGGAGATAAAAATGTTTTAAAGTTGGCTGTGGTGATGTTTGCACAACTCTGCCAATACATTGAGAACCACTGAACTGTACACTTTAAATAGATTAATTGTAATGTGGATTATATTTCAATAAAGCTGTTATTATAATAATAGTTCAATTATAACTCTCTACCCAGTAAGAGTGGGTGGGGAATAGTGACTTCCTTCCAAAGAGTGTAGTATAGAAAGAGGGGGAGAAAGAGTCACTTCATGGTGGAGAAAGCCGACAAACACCCTATCAGCCAGGTGATCACGTTTGACATGATATGTTGAGAATGCCACTTTACCTCCATGGTCTTTCTCCCCAAAACCCATAACATGAATAACACATCAGACAAATCCCAACTGAGACACATTCTACAAAATACCTGAGTTGTACGCTTCAGAACTGTCAAGGTCATCAAAAACGAAGAAAGTCTGAGAAACTGTTAGAACCAAGGAGACATGAGGACTGAATGTAATGTGGTGTCCTGAGTAGGCTCTTAGAAGAGAAAAGGGAAATTAGGTAAAAACTAAGGAAATGTGAATGAAGTATAGACTTTAATAATAATAGATCAATATTGGTCCATTAAATGTGACAAAGTTATCATACTAATGTAATATGATAATAACAGAGGAAACTGGGTGTTACCTAGCTTCCCTGAGCCTCAGTTTCTCATCTCTATAGTGGGGATAATAATACTGCCTACCTCATTGGTCTTGGGGATTTAAATGATTGAAGCCTTTTGATATATAATATTTCAACAGTGCCTCACAAATGCTTAAGTGCTCAAAAAGTGCTAGGCATTATTACTACTATAGTTACCCACATTTTTTTTTTCAGGTATTTTATTTTAGAATGAGACAGTGACTAAGAAAAAAGTCTACCTAGTGCAAATGTAATTTTGTAAGAGGTTCAGAAATGCTGCCCTTTTTACAATGTTTATTAAGTAAATAAGTGCCTGTTTCAGAGGCAGGTGATAAGGAATTGAATATGTAGGTACATTTTTCTCCTTCAACCATCTACATTTTAGATGGACTGGGAAGGAAGTGAAAGAAGATATATACTCAAGGGGGAAAATATAAAGTTAATACATTATTTTGAACTCAGAATTAGTGGGGGACAAATAAATAAGAAATGCACTATTCCCTCCCGTAGAGCCTCATGCCAGAACAAGTAAATAGCAAAATTGATTTTAATTACAGTTTTTTCACTGTTACTCACCTTTATCTGATGGTCATCCTCAGCGGCAGTAAAATCTCCATGGGAAACTGCACAAGAAGTTCTAAATATGACTAGTCCTGAAACAAAAAACACCTGGCCACAAATATTACGTATATATATATAAAAGGTCAATCCCAAATCAGAATGCCCAGATAAACAACAGATAAATAAAAATACTTTTTTAGTATACATATGTCTCAAATATTGCATAAGAATACTTCATACTAGACAAGTATTCATTGTTTATCTGAAATTTAAATTTAACCGGTGTCCTGTATTTTTATTTGCTAAATCTGGCAACTCTACCCAAGGATAAGTATGCTTTTCAATGTTTATGATATTTTCTTTCTAAAATTATCATAAGAAACTTAGGAAGATGAATAGCAGCCCCTTTGCATCCCTCATGCATGTTCTAAGCAGCAATTCTGTAAGCCGTAGTAAGAATGCTTTCTTTCTATCAAAGGTCACTGACTCGTAGGAAAAAAAAAGAATTAGAAGTTACAGCAATTCTATCTTTAAAGAAATAGCAATTTATCAAATCACCAGCTCCCTCATCTAAATTCAAGAAAAAAAAAATGGAGGAAATGTGAATACACGCAAGAGAAAAAGAGAGGGAGATGAGCAGACAAAGAGACAGAGGGAGGGTGCAGACAGCACAGAAAGAGAAAGACCAAGGCAACAGGCAGAGGAGGGAAAAGGGGAGGAAGAAGGCATCATAGCTCAGAGATGGGTCAGTGGAGGCTCAGGGCTTAGGGAGCCTGCAGGCTTCAGCGGGCAGCAGGGCAGGGGGGCCGGGAGGCGACGTTACAGCAGCCTGCCCGCCGACCCAAGGACCAGATGCGCGCACACTGAGGGGTGGACGTGAAGTGATCCTGCCTAGGCTGCTGCCAAGAAATCTGCTTTCTGCTTTCGACTCAGAGACTGTTGGCCGTGAAGAAAGGAAGGAAGGAAAGCAGTGGGAGAGGAAAGGAGGGAGAAGAGGAGGAAAGGAGGAAGAAGAGGTGCCCAGCTTTCTCTTTAGTTATATGTAATGTTTTATCTACCTTGGCACAAGAGAGACTTTTTTTCTAAAAAAATGGGTAATCTCAAGTTTGGCTCGGGAATTAAATCTGTCTCTGTCTCTGTCTCTGTCTCTCATACACACATGCACACACATGCACACACACCCCATGATTACACTCTACATGTTTGACCCTGACTCAGTTCAGCTTCATGTTCAGCATCCTTGAACTTGGCCAAGTGGCAAAGGTGAGGAAGGACTGAGTCACCAAAGATAAAGTATAATTTAAGTAATCCATCTATAAATCATAAAGATTTAGTTGTACATTAAATTGTTACCAGGCCTAAAGAGTCAGACTTTGAGAAAAGATTTTGAGCTGCTAAATTTTGGAACTTTCAAAAAAATGAAAAAGGATATAATAGCATTTTAGTACTGAGGATGGGGAAATTAATTTCTATCACGTGTACCTTTTTAAAAGCACATGGATATGGGCGCATGGGTGGCTCAGTTGCTGGGCATCTGCCTTCGGCTCGGGTCATGATCCCAGGGTCCTGGGATGGAGTCCTGCATCAGGCTCCTTGCCCAGCGGGAAGCCTGCTTCTCCCTCTCCCACTCCCCCTGCTTGTGTTCCCTCTCTCGCTGTCTCTCTCTCTCTCTGTCAAATAAATAAAATCTTTAAAAAAATTGAAAAATTAAAAAAAAAGCACATGGATATGGATATTTTAGAGAAAAGCTTCCTTACGTATCATCACAAGAAAACATAAATGCGGTCTTGGTTAAAACATGGACATGTCAAAACTCTCATATGTGCCCCAGTTGTCTGAAGAGAAAATGCCTAAAATCAAGAAGCAAGGATGGTAAGAGGAGTGTTTGGGGTTGTTTAATTTAGAAGGAAGGCTGGATAATAGCCAATAAATTTCTTGGCTTTAAATAAGACCCTGGTGACATGTTTCATTTTGATTTCTGAGATTAATTAATTATGGGAAAAACCTTAGAATTTATTTAAAGGGTCACATGGGAAAAGTCATACGCCAGTTAGAAGGGTTTGGTCTGAGATTGAGGAGTTCCAAGATAGGATGACTGGCATGTGGAAAATTACTAAGAAACAAATAATGGCTAATGTTCTTGTTTTCCAAATTAAAAGGAGGAATTATTTTTGATACCACCATAGAGATCATTAAAACTTTTACAAACTATTTTGGGAAAGAACTTGGTGTACAGCAAGCCCAGGAAACTTTCCTGAATTTTCAATGTTGTATCTCCAGTATCTAGTATAATGCTGAGCATGTATATATATCACAATAGATTTTATCACCAAACCCTTAAATGGAAGACAGCAAATTCAAGAGCAGCTTCGAATTCTGATAAATGGAGAAACTGGAAGATTAATAAAAATCGTTCAATGAAGAAAGAAATACAGATCATTACTAGTTTGGAACTGGTTTTGTCAATATAGGTCTCTTAAGCATTTGCCAAGATAACTGCAAAAAACTACTATGAAAATGATTGCAGCCAAACGTCAGACTTTAAAGAAACCTACCATAGCTCTGTTGAAATTCAAAACGCAAAGGTGACGATTTAATTTTGGTCTGTCTTTATCTGTGTCTGAGAACAGTTCCACATGCTTCATTTGCTTTTCGATTTTTGTTGTAAGCTATAGAATAGTCAACAGATTTTTCTACCATGAAATGCACCCAAAAGGCAAACACACACACACACACACACACATTTTTTAAAGGAAAAATATAAGACATGAGCAAAAGATCTCATCTAGAAGCTAAATTTTAGCTCATCTCCTCATTCCTCTCTCCTGGTTAGTCTGAGGTTTTCTGCAAAATAATAAAAATAATGGCAATGTCACATGTCTGGTCACATATTCATTCTTCTTTTTCAACTTCCCTCTTTATCTCATGCCTCTCCTCTGTCAGAATTCTTTTACAACTTCTGAGTATTTTTTAAAAGTTTTACTAATAGTGTGTTCTCAAAAGTCATGTTAATAGCCTGTTCCCTTTATTAATTACTACTTTTGCTGGAAAAATCTTTAGCCATGATTTAATTATTTTTTTTTTGTACCAGACATCCCTTGCCCAATCTGCCTGTAACTCCAGATTTTGCAGCTTTCCACATACATTGCTTCATATTTTCCAATGAAAAAGATCACATTTTTAGAATCACCATTATGTGAATGTTACTCTTCTTACAGAAAATTCTGCAGAAGTTTAATTCATCCCTACCAAGAGCATCAGTTTAGGTAAGCAAATCCTCAAATATACAATGTCTTCTATTTGGCACAAGGAACAGTTTTGAGGAAAAATAATTAATCAAATAATTCTCAAAACTTACAGAGTAAAGAGCTATAGTTTCATCAAAAATCACCAAGTTTTCAGTTAGAGCAAAGCACTGAGTTATTTTCTACAGTATCTACTCTTGCACTTAAAGCTGCTCAGTATAGTAAAAGTCTGAAAAATACCTTCTTGCTAGTCGTATCCCACGATTTTATCATATCCATGCCAAGAGTAAAACTTTCACTTTTGTGCATCGTAATGAGTGGACTTGAATTCTTCTTTCTAATTTAGGAAGACTATTTATTCAGTGGCTATATTTTTTTGGCGCTGCATTGGGATACAGGTGCAGTTCCTTTCTAGATTTCACATTGTCTGGAATGTTCCATGTTTTGATCCAAAATATACTCTATGTTCCACAAATGAGAGGAAGAGTTTAGAAGCCTGGATTCTTCTACAAAAGTACTTTTTTTTCTTCTTTGAAAAAATTCAGTGTTTTACATATTTTATTCACACTTTCAGGGTCAGTGGGATTCTCTTCCCCATGTTTTACTATTTTTCTCACCGTAAAAATGATACATGAAAAAAATACATGAATTTTTGAAAAATTCAGGAAATATCAAGAAAAGAAAGATTACGAGTATTCCATTAGGCCTATCAACAATTTGGAGTATCTGTCTTCAAGTTGTTAGTCAACTTTAAATTTTATGGAAGTTTTGCATCTGCCTTTTTAAATAATATATTGCACACCCTCCATTTTCGACACCCTAGGTTGGAAAGCCAGTTTTGTTAATTACTATTTCTCCTCAAAAACAGCCCAGGATTTGATGATGTGACATTGGGTGGGGGAGGGGGAATTCAGAAATAAAAATCTCTGCTGGAACGTAACAGAGGGAAGAGTGTCAAAGGGAGTCAGCATAAAGACAATTTGTGCCCTAAATATGTAACACAAAGCTTAAATTGCTTTGAATTTCTGCAGATTATTGAAGTTACTTAAATAAATTTCACCTGACTAGCGCTTTAAATCCTTTTCAGGATTTTTTTGTCTGAAAGGTTAATTATGGGCTTGCAAGTGTTGAGAAAAGTATCAGGGTATAAGACATGTTCACTGGTATCAGTATTTTAGATTGAGATAATGAGTTATAACTCTTAAATATTCTCCAAATACCTTTGTGGTTTGAATAAAATCATGACAAATAGGGGCGCCTGGGTGGCTCAGTCGTTAAGCGTCTGCCTTCGGCTCAGATCATGATCCCAGGGTCCTGGGATCGAGCCCCGCATCGGGCTCCCTGCTCTGCGGGAAGCCTGCTTCTCTCTCTCCCACTCCCCCTGTTTGTGTTCCCTCTCTCGCTGTGTCTCTCTCTGTCAAATAAATAAATAAAATCTTTAAAAAAAATAAAAAAAATAAAATAAAATAAAATCATGACAAATAAACTCTTTCCCTCAAAATACAGTAATAAACTAATAGTAACTAAGGCCTGAGATATTATAAAAGCATTGCCTTTTATCATATGATGCAGCTAGGGTCTCCAAGCTATTGTGTTTCAATATTTAATTAATCATTTCTGAAGACAGACGTTTCCCTTTTTTTCAAAATTAAACAAACAAACACATAAGATCTTATTTAAGATTTCGATTGGGTGACATATTACAGGATCTCAGGTTTGTTATTTTTTTCTAAGCAATACTCATTTTGGATGGGCGCTGGCTGAGCTAACATGTTTATGACTTCCATTGCCTTGCAAAATCGTATGTTTTTGTTTGGTGTTGTTTTTGACAATCAGTCCCCTGCCTGATGGTCTGGGTGACTTAAATTTAGATATTTTCTTCACAATTTTCAATTACATCTATCAGAATGACAGCACATGTCACCCTTCGTTGCTTTTGTCCACTAAACATTAGCTAATTCTTTAAACTGGGAATTTTTTGCAAGGATCTAGAAAAAGAGAGAACGGGATATCCGTTGCCAAACATAATGGAATAAATTATAATCATATTTTTGTAAGTAACTTGTAGATATGTGCTGCAATTTCCTAATAAATGTTACTTGATTTCTGCGGCAATTCACTTCAGAAATTACACTCTCTCCCACAATACAAAAAAGTAATGTCACAAAGGTGAATTCTAAGATACATATTGACAATAAAGGGCCGTAAGCACACAGTGGGCAAAAGTCCTAGCAAACTTGAAAAATATTTAACTGAACAATAATGGAGCAATGCCAAATGCTAAAAGTCACCAAAGATAATTTTAATTGTTGTAGGTATAATGGTGCTCAATGACAGCTGTTTTGGAACAAAAAGGTTATTTCCTGCAAATTTCAGTAAGTTTTCTCCTAAAATAAACTCTCATTGATTGTTAAAATTACCAATTGTCCTTAATGGCAAATAGACACCAATGTTGGCTAATAACTCTGAGTATGGAGTCATTCCTACATGTTGATTTGTAAACACTATCTGGAGGAAAAATTAAAAAGACATAATGTAGCCCAGTGTTATTTCTCCCTATGGAGATATTACAGGGCTCTTATGTAAGAGAAGTAGTTGAAAAAAATATCTCAAGCAAAAAGTCCTTACGAACTGAATGTTGCAACTTTCCCAGTAAGCACAGCTTCCTCTCTCCTTTCCCCTCTTTTTTTGGAAATGACAAGAATAAGCTTTTTTAAAACCTAAATTTTGCTAAATTAAAAGTAAAAAATCTTATTTAACAAAAGAGACACACTTATTGGCAAATAAAAATGTGTTTTGTGTGTTGGCCTAATAGCACTAGGATAAACTACTTTAGATATTGTGTTTATTTATACATTAACAGTCTATTTTTAACTTTATTTTGACCCAAGATTATAATTTTATACATTACGCATAATGGTCCAATGTTATTTCTTGGCCTTATAAATTTTTAAAATCTGACAACTACTTGAGAAAAAGTAATGTGGGGAAATACAAAGATAAAGAGGGAACAGTTCTTTTTCTTGAATCCAGAGACATGGTCATTTAGCTCATTTACTATTAATTCATTATATTGCTCCAACTTTTCTAATTAAGAAAAATAATAGGTATTCATTATTTTTAAAATTGAAAAGTTCAGAAAAAGATAAAGAATACGAATCACCTTGAATGGGGCGCCTGGGTGGCTCAGTTGTTAAGCGTCCGCCTTCGGCTCAGGTCATGATCCCGGGGTCCTGGGATCAAGCCCTGCATTGGGCTCCCTGCTCACCGGGGAGCCTGCTTCTCCCTCTCCCACTCTCCCTACTTGTGTTCCCTCTCTCGCTGTCTCTCTCTCTCTGTCAAATAAATAAATAAAATCTTTTAAAAAAAAAAATGCTTAAAAAAAAACCTTGAATACATCTCGCCACCCAGAGATAACCACTGTTAAAAAATAAACTTATTTTTCCTCCGCATTTTTCTATGTGTGTGTACATACAGATATATTTTTAAACAAGATGTAGAGACCTTCTTGGGTTTTTTTTTTGTTTGGTTGGTTTGGTTTGATTTGGGGGGGAGGGGCAGAGGAAGAGGGAGAGAGAGAGAGTCTTAAGCAGGCTCCACACCCAGCCCAGCTTGGAGCCTGACATGCGGTTCCATCTCACGACCTTGAGATCATGACCTGAGCCAAAACCAAGAGTCAGACGCTTAACCCACTGAGCCACCCAGGCACCCCACATCTTGTTTTTTAAAAAGATTTTAGTTATCAGTTTAACAAAGAACTGAAATTAAAAAAAACAACAACAACCTCCCATTGTCCTTAGAATTCCCATTTTCCTTAGATATTTAAGATTTTTATTTTATTTTATTTTATTTCATTTTGTTTCTGCCTGTGGGGTCCACAGCATTCAATTATATATTCTTGTGAGGTAGTATTCCAGTATTTTCTACTTAAGTCTTCCTTTTAAGAACACTTGGTTTTTAGCAAAATATTTATGTAAGGCATTTCATGTCAAAATAATGCATTAAATCTATGTTTTTAAAAGATTAAAAAGAGAAAATTTCTATGAGGCTTAGTGTCGAACAAGAAATTAAACATGGAAGTGATTTAATACAATCACTAGTGTTTGCCAATCAAAAGTTTTAGAAATTAATTGTTTTGTTTCACTCTTTTGTAGGATACATTTAAAAATGTATTCAGTAGTAATACAACACTGACTATCAAAAGAATAGATCTGTGTGTTCTGACATGAAAAGACCTTAATAAGTGAAAAATTCATGGAAAAAATGTATTTTAAATAATTTCTGCCAAACAGCTGTAAAAGAGCCTTGCTAAACTACATAAGTCCTTCCAAACATATGAAAATGCGTAGAGAAGAAATTAGTGACAAACGCCTCAATCCGGGAAGGGAAGTGGAAGTGAGGAGGTAGTAAGGGGGAACTCTTAGAATGTATTCTAGATTTTTCTGTATTCCTTTAAAAAAAAAAAAAAACTCTTGCAACAAAAATAAATTCTTACTGATATAGTCATTTTTAATGGAAGAAAATAAGGTGATCCAACACGATATTACCCTTTATATTGGCCCCTCACTTCTCTGAATTCTAGTCATTTATGTCATCTCTTCTAAGAAAGTTGAAAGCTCCTAAAGAAGCTGTATGCATGTTACTTTGCATTTTCCCCCACAGCCTTCGCATTAGTGCCTTGGCACATAGGTCCTAGTATGTCTGTCTTCCATGTATAAAATTATGAACTAGGGTATGAGTTAGATGTCACTCCACCAGGGCTGCAAAACTATTATCTTTTGGAGAGGAATGACAAAGAGCTCTGGTTATGGATTTCATTGTAAGTCTTTTATAAACAAGAAACATTGAACTGTATTGCCCTTTCTAGTATAATTACTAGAAGCTCAGTTGAAGTCAAGTTTAACCGCATTTGCATATATTTTTAAAAAACAAGACCAGGGAGAACTGAAAGTAATAATTTCTAGTACCTCAGCAGGATCAGCTAAGAGCTCATCAATGGGCACCATTTTTTGTGCCACGAAAGCACTCTGGGCATTCCACCAGGGCACAGTAACTGATGGAAGGAAAGAAGGCATTCCATTTTATAATGTGAACGTAGGAAGGAAATGTAACAATGGAGCCTATCCCTGACTGTTAATATTCGCCTTGAACCTTAGATATGGCCTCGTTTGATATGGCAAGTACAGTTGTGAGTGGTAGTTAAATGAGAAATTCAGTTTACTTAATCATGAATTATACTAATCATATTAATGGATTCCAAAATGAGAAAAGACTGGATGGACATCTCTTACAGGCATTTTCTTTCACAAAACGTACTTAGTACCAAATAGCTTCAGTTATTCAAACAGACAGCTTCTTTCCAGATATATTTGGATCCAGCCACAGAAAATAGAGGTATGGCTAGAAATGCATCAACCTCTTCATCCTTAACACTTCTTTTTTTTTTTTTTTAAGATTTTATTTATTTGACAGAGAGAGACACAGCGGGAGAGGGAACACAAGCAGGGGGAGTGGGAGAGGGAGAAGCAGGTTCCCCGCTGAGCAGAGAGCCCGATGCGGGGCTCGATCCCAGGACACTGAGATCATGACCTGAGCCGAAGGCAGACACTTAATGACGAGCCACCCAGGCACCCCCATTCTTAACACTTCTCTTTCTTTTCACTGGCTCTTTCTCCTTAGCTTAAAATCATATGCAAACCTCTCTCTGCTTTTTTTTTAAATTTAAATTCAATTAATTAACATATAGTGTATTATTAGTTTCAGAGGTAGAGGTCAGTGATTCATCAGTTGCCTATAACACGCAGTGCTCATTACATCATGTGCACTCTTTAATGCTCATCACCCAATACCCCATCCCCCCACTCACCTCCCTCCAGCAACCCTCAGTTTGTTTCCTAGAATTAAGCATCTCTTATGGTTTGTCTCCCTCTCAATTTGTCTTATTTTATTTCTCCCTCCCTTCCCCTATGATCCTCTGTTTTGTTTTTTAAATTCTACATATGAGTGAAATCATATGGTGTTTTTCTTTCTCTGATTGACTTATTTGGCTTGGCATAATACCCTCTAGTTCCATCCATGTCATTGCAATGGTAAGACTTCATTTTTTTGATGGCCGAGTAATATTCCAGTGTGTGTGTGTGTGTGTGTGTGTGTGTGTGTGTGTGTGTGTGTATATATATATATATATATATATATATATATATATATATATACCATCTTCTTTATCCATTCATCTGTTGATGGACATGTGTGCTCTTTCCATAGTTTGGCTATTGTGGATGTTGCTGCTATAAACATTGGGGTGCATATGCCCCTTTAGATCACTATGTTTGTATCCTTTGGGTAAATACCTAGTAGTGCAATTTCTGGGTTGTAGGGTAGCTCTATTTTTAACTTTTTGAGGAACCTCCATACTGTTTTCCAGAGTGGCTGCACCAGCTTGCATTCCCACCAGCAGTGTAAGAGGCTTCCCCTTTCTTTGCATCCTTGCCAACTTTATTGTTTCCTGACTTGTTAATTTTAGCCATTCTCACTGGTGTGAGGTGGTATCTTATTGTGGTTTTGATTTCTATTTCCCTGATGCCAAGTGATGTTGAGCAAACCTCTCTCTTCTTAAAAACAAAAATAAAACCCTACAACCCACCTTGTTTAGACTCAATGTCCCCTTTGTAAAAATCTACCCTCCTTATTTCACTGATAAATGTCTCTAAAGAGGCATATACATACATTATCTCTACTTTTTTGCCACAAATGGTAACCAGAAATGGCTAAGAGACTGGACTCAGAAGTAGGTAAGAGCTGAGTTACCTTTGATCTGCCACGTGCTGGTTGTATGACTCTGGTCAGGGCCTCTGTCTGTCTCAATTTATTCATCTATAATATGAGGAGGATAATAATAATAATAATAATAATAATAATAATAATAATAATAATCCTGCCTTCCCTCAGAAGGCTGTGTTGAAGAATAAAGAACATGACATTTACAATGTTTGGCACATAGTAGGTGCTCAGTAAATGTTCCTGGCTGACACGGCTTCTGCCTTGATCTCACCAGTTACCAGGCCTGCTTTAACTGACCTCTCTGTGCCATCTGAGAGTATTGTGTTCTTCTTCTGTTGAACTTCATTATATCAAGCTGTTCTCATTTTCCTTTTTTCTATTTCTTGGGCTGTTCCTTCTCAGATTCCACCTATCCCTTAAAACCTCATCTTCCCCAGAGATTTCTCCTCAGCCTCCTCACCTGCTTGTTCTCCCTGACAATCTCATTCACATCAGTGGGTTCGGTTGCTAAGCGAAAAATGACAACTCCACATTGTATTTCCATCCCAGACCCCTTTCCAAAGTTACAGGAGATCGCCAATCATCTCTGCACACCTTCATTTGGACATCCCTCACAAACACCTAAAACTCAACATGTCTCAGACTGAGCCCATCAATTGCTCAAGTCAGAAACCTGAGCATATGTGCTCGCTTCGGCAGCACATATAGTAGAAACCTGAGCATTAGCTTAGATTTAGGTTCTCTAGTGCAAATGGTTTTGTTTGTTTTTGTTTTTGTTTTTGTATTTTTTAAAAGCCTTGGATCCTACCTCCTAAGTATTTTTGTCTGGCTAGGTTGTATTCATCCTTCAAGATTAAGCTCAGGTATTACATCTTTGGGAAGCCTTCCCATTAACCACCCTCCCTTCCCATTAACCACCTGCCCCTCCAACCTGAGTTAGATTTCTCTCCCTTTCCAGTACCCCATGGCACCATGGAACAACAATTTCATAGCACTTATCACATTGGTATTCTAGCTTTGTTTTTTGTTTTGTTTTGTTTTGTTCTTAACTTGTCTGCCTCTGTCTCTTCTACAGGACTGTGAACTTCTTAAAAGCAGGGTTTTTGACCTTCAGCCTAACACAATGTGTGACGAAAAGGATGTGCTTAATAAGGATTTGAAAGTCAACCCTATTAGCTCACTGTTGAGCTTGATCCCTTTGCTTTTGCAGGAGTACTACTGATCCTGGAATTCAGCAACGTGATAGGGAGAAGCTCAGTGACATTACAATCTACAAAATAGTAAATCTGGTCCTAGATAAGTAAGAGTTAACTATACACTAGAGTTCAAGGGAGCCTTGCCAAGCCAATAAATTACTTGGTGTTTACTGAATACCAACTGTTTTCCCCACATACTGAATATGTTTACTATTTCCATGGCTCACATTTCTTACTAAGAGTAATGGAATTAAACTTTTATTTTTCCGTGAGAAGGAAGAGATTCTTTTGGTAAGATATCATCTTAAATGATGGCCCTTAAATACTTGAAAAGGCAATTCTTCCCTCTCTTTATTGGGACTTGTACTCTCTAATTCACATGATAAAGAACAACATTAAGAATCTGGCTTAATATTTCTGAGTTCTAACAAAATTTTTTAGTTGTGCACAGTCAGGGAAGGAGAGAAGGAACCAAGATTGGGAACCAGGATGAGAATTTGGCATTATTTGAAATCTTCCATTTTTTGTAAGAAAAAAAAAAATGTTCATGAAGAATTTGAGTGGTTAAGAATAAAACTTAGGGGCGCCTGGGTGGCTCAGTCGTTAAGCATCTGCCTTCGGCTCAGGTCATGATCCCAGGGTCCTGGGATCGAGCTGCGCATCAGGCTCTCTGCTCCGCGGGAAGCCTGTTCTCCCTCGCCCACTCCCCCTGCTTGTATTCCCTCTCTCGCTGTGTCTTTCTCTGTCAAATTAAAAAAAAAAAAAAAAAAAAATCTTTAAAAAAAAAAAAAGAATAAAACTTAAAATATCACCTAGGATGCTTTTTTTTTTTTTTTTTTTGGAGAGAGAGAAAGAAAGTGTGGGGGAGGGGCAGAGGGAGAGAGAGAATCTCAAGTAGGCTCCACACCCAGCACAGAGCCTGATGCCGGGTTCAATCTCATGAACGCTGAGATCTTGGCCTGAGCCGAAATCAAGAGTCAGATGCTTGACTGAGCCACCCAGGCGCCCCAAAATATCACCTAGGATTCTTCTTAAATCAAAGATTCATGCGTTCAACCATGTGGCTCTAATTAGTCTAGGAATCCTGGATTCCACCTTTCTAAGATTAGAAACAAACACATAAACAAAACCAAAAACAAAACACTAAATGTTTGATATGCAGCCAGGTTTGAGAACCACTGATTATTGATTTACATATGGAAACTCCTTTGAGTAATCCTGAAACTTAACAGTAACTGCTTCTTTTATAAACAAATAAACAAACAGAAAAAGTAGCCAAAAAAAAAAAAAAAATCACTGATGAAAATTTGCAACTTAAAATAGTACAAATACTTAGCACTAAAACGATTGTTAACTTGCCAGAATTCTGGGACTTCTCTTAGAAGTAGTCACTAATTATATCACATTTAAAAAGCTTTTTTAATTAACATATAAGTATTATTTGTTTCAGGGGTACAGGTCTGTGATTCAACAGTCCTACACAATGCACAGTGCTCACCATAGCACATACCCTCCCCAATGTCCATCACCCAGCCATCCCATCCCTCCCACCCCCTCCCCTCCAGCAACCCTGAGTTTGTTTCCTGAGATTAAGAGTCTCTTATGGTTTGTCTCCCTCTCCGGTTTCGTCTTGTTTCATTTTTCCCTCCCTTTCCCTATGATCCTCTGTCTTGTTTCTCAAATTCCTCATATCAGTGAGATCTGTATCACATTTTTTACATCAGATAATTTCCCTTTTTTCTCTGAAGATGGAAATAAGGACCTACCAAATCTATGGCTATTAGCCAGTACCTAATTTTTAGGTATCATAAATAAACAAAATTGCACTTGATCCATTGATTCATTTCCAAATATTTGTTGAGTACCTACTACGCACCAGGCACATAAGCACTTTGTATGTAAGGTACCATGGTTTGGGGGCTCTTCCTGTTTGGAATAGAGTATTATTTTCAATAGTAATTCAATAAATGTGCATTGACTCACTGATTAAATTTAGTGTCAAAAATACTATTATTTGAGTTCTTTTGAAATCTACAAGAATGCTGTCAGAAAAGTTGTATTGTTAAAACAAGTAAGTATCAGGAAATCCCCTTGGTAGTGGTGGTACTTCAGTGATATAAAATATAAAAACTATTGGAGGATCATAATGTAAAATTGAACAATACACTGAATCTTTTTTAAACAAAAAATAAGCCAATCTAAAGGAACTGTATTACACCCATGCAAACTAGAAATGTGCTTTTTGAGATTAATCAGATAATTTTCAACCTAACTTGTGAAGAGAGGGCCAAAGGGTGTTCCATTCCTGAAAATAATCCATTATAGTAAATCCATTATAGTATTATAGTGAAATGAAGTGTTTGACTTTTAATCCAAGATAGTAGACCAAGTACATCTATTTACCAACCTTCACTACCCTAAAAGCCCATTAAAATGATTAAGGCCACTGCTATTTCCCAAAGCACTTCTGTGTGGATTAGAAAAGTCACTCACCTTGGGGCCTGTGGGTGGCTCGGTCGGTTAAGCATCTGACTCCTGATTTTGGCTCAGGTCATGATCTCAGGGTCATGAGATTGAGACTGGCATCAGGCTCCATGCTGGGCATGGGGCCTGCTTAAGATTCTCTCTCCCCCTCTCCCGTTGCCCCTTCCCCCCTGAAAAAGTCACCCCTTCTTTCAGGTAGAATGAGTGCACGGCTAGGATTTTAGACCTTTTTGTCCCCTAGGCTGGGCTCTCTGGGCAGTTACAACAATCTGCTGCAGCCCAGGAGTAACAGAATGACATTATAAGGCAGGTGGGTGAAGAAGGGAAAAGTAAAAACACACTAGTTCTTATTCAGTAAAGGAGGATATAAATTTTTTTTCTCAACATGTTTAAAATGGAGATATAATTCACATATCATAGAATTCAGCCTTTTAAATGAACAATTCAGTGGATTTTAGTATATTTAATAAAGTCATGCAACCATCACCATTGTCTAATTCCAGAACATTTCATCACCCCAAAAACAACTATACCCATTAACAATTATTCTTTTTTTTTATGTTCAGTTAGCCAACATATAGTACATCATTCATTTTTGATGTAGTGTCCAACGATTCATTAGTTGTGTATAACACCCAGTGCTTTATTTTCTCCTCTCCCATCTAATCTATTTTGTGTCCCTATGGATTTGCCTATTCTGAACATTCCATATAAATGGAATTATACAATATAAGGTCTTTTATGACTGACTTCTTTCACCCAGCATAATTTTTTTGAGGCTCATATATTTCATAACATGCATCAGCACCTCATTCATTTGTACTGCTGAATAATATTCCACTGTATATATACATCACCTTCTGTTTACCCATTCATCAGTTGCTGGACATTTGGATGGTTTCCACTTTTTTGGTTTCCTATGAGTAACACTATTATGAGCACTGTTAATGAGCATTCAAGTGGCTTGACTTTTTACAAAAAGCTTATATGACTTCTGTAATTTTTAAAGTAATTAGAAAGAAAAGGAAAAAAGTCATTTACATAAAAGTTCAAAGCTGTGATTTATTTTTCTTTTCAATTTTGTTTTTGTCTTTCAACTAGGATGTAAATATCTTTTCATTGTGTGGTCGGGTTGACTTTGTCCATATATTATGATTGTTATTGATCTTATGGTTTGTAAATATTTGTTTTATTTGTTTCATATGACATTGCATGCCTTAAGCATGTAATATGATATATTAAAAATATGTTTTTGAATGCCTGGAAATACTACAGGATTATACTGAATTACTGAAGTTTTACTGAAAGAATCAATGGATAGTTGCAGGACATTTAAAACAGAAAAATACTTTGGGAAGGAAAAAATATCCATGTATCCATGTTATGGTGGTAGGAAGAGAGGCTGCAAAGACATTAATGGCAACAAAGTATCACTGTTCAGTAAAGCACACTGGTCCCCTTAACTCCCGCCCCCACCTCCTCCCAAGAGTGCACAAAGTTTCTAAACATATACAATTGATCCTTGAACTGTACAGTTTTTTTAAATATAGTACAGTAACTGCAAATACATTTTCTCTTATGATTTTCTTAGTAACATTTTCTTTCTCTAGCTTATTTTATTGTAAGAATACAGTACATAATACATATGCCATACAAAATACGTGTTCATTGGCTATTGATGTGATTAGTAAGGCTTGGGGGAGTCACTGCTATAAGCAGATTTTCAACTGCATGGGAGACCCCAGCCCCCACATTGTTAAAAGGTCAACTGTACATGTAATTCATGACCAACCGACCAGATACGCAAACATTTAAATTGCAGTAGAAATGCAAAACAGAAGGAAAGTCTATCCTGAGCCAGACTGTCACCCCCAGACAGGTGTCACTCCCAAATGTCATGTCCTAGATGTATGAAAAATGCTCCTTTAGGAGTCAGGCGCTTGAGAGATAGGCAATGTAGGTGCTGGAAAACCTCTTCTGTACAAGGGGAAAAGGGAAATTATATTACTGAAAGATCACAGTGGGAAGAGAATATCTAAAATAACTCTAATAGGAAGTGTATCTCTGGAGCTCCAGGGTCAAACTTCCCCATCAGTCCTCAGATTCTGCTCAAAACAGAAATTGTGTATCAATAGTAGCTGTTCGCAGTGTCAAAAGCAAAGTTGCCACAAGGGTTCAAAAGTTCAAAACAAAATTATGTTCACCAAAACAGAAAAGCCAGTGGCTACCTAAGTAAGGCTAAAGTGAGTAGCGGAGCCTGGGGATTTACATACTAATCAATTCTGTAGGACCTAATGATGAAAATACAACTTCGAAAGGTAATTGAGTCTATCACATTATTACTGTTACAATAATAAAAATTTATTGAGCCCCTACCACTTGTCATGTTAGGCATACTATGAGCTGGGGCTACAACAGTGAATAAAAAACCCCCTCTTTAAGGGGTAAATGGGAAATCTCTGTATCTTACTCTTAATTTTGCTGTGAATCTCTAAAATAATAAAGTCTTACAAAAATCCCTGCCTTCATGGAGTTTACATTCTAATGTGGGGAGACAAACAATAACCAAAAGTTTAAAAACAATTTCAGGTGGGACAAAGAAAAAGAAAACTGTTCAGAGAATAAAGAATAACAGTGATGGAAGACCTCTTGATGAGGTGACATTTGCATTATTTACTTAATTGTAGGCATGGGTTTGCAAGTTAAACAGCCAGCAATCAATCATTCAACAGACATCGATAGCCCACTTACTTGATTTCAGGCATTTAGTGCAGGAGGTCCTTGGCATTAAAAAAAAAAAAAATCAATAAACCATGGTTTCCGTGTCAAGGCACTTGCAACCCTAGTAGGAGAAGACAGAACTTCACCAACAACCTATACCAAAATACAACAGGTATTAGACTGATCTAGGTATACGCAGAGGAATAAGCAGAAATTTGAAGGAACACAATTATTCCCAGGGGGGTCTTCCGGAAGGGCAGATTAGGGTCTTGCTCTCCTTCCTAACCTTTAGCACACAATACTCATTTGTACAGTTCACATAAGGGGAAGAAGAATGTAGAAGAAGTGGGCTGCCAGTGGCTGAAAGTGACCCCCCCCCCCCCGCCCCTGGAACTCTATCAACCCAGGCCCCACCCAGCTACCCCAAAGCTTAGGGAACCAATATCTGCTGAAATCTGTGCAGGTACACAAGGGTTGTTTTGCTTTTGTTTTTGATTTTGTGTTGTTGTTGTTGTTGTTGTTGTTGTTAGCAACTGAAACTACCATAACTGTCTTTCCCCAGTTATTTGCCCATTTCTCAGCCTGAACATATTTATGTCCCTGGGTCCTCTGGAAGGAACTCTGTAGCAGGCAGACAATGGTTCTCTCAGCAATAAACACATTTTACAATTTTCTGGTATTTCAGTAGAGAAATTTTCTGATAACCAAAAAGCTCCCAGAGTAAATCATTTGAACCAACTTTTATGTAGAAGCCTCAAAAACAACATTTTAAAACAGTTTGAAAGTTTCATGATGAAAACGTGTTTGGGGGATTTGCTTCAGAATTATATTAGAAGAGAGGAAGATGAGTGAGGGCACAGAAGAAACAAGATTGGCCATAAACTGACACCAGATTATGAGTACAAGGAGGTTCATTTCCTATTCTGTCCACTTCTGTATTATGTCTAATCTTTTCCATCATAACAAGCGTTTGCTTTTTAGTTTTATATGACAAAGCCTGGGACCTATAAAATCACACAGGTGTCCTGAGAAAACCATTCTCATACAGAAATCTGGAGTTCATAGTTATTTTTAAATCTATTCCTAATACTAGTGATTCTTTACATGCAAGAAAGAAAGAGAGCAGAGCGTCCATGTAGACTGATGACTAAATAAGATATATATAGGAAAAAATACTTCAAAAAGTATTTCCCAAAAAATGTTTTGAAAATACAATTTAGGGGCACCTGGGTGTCTCAGTCGGTTAAGCAGCTGCCTTCAGCTCAGGTCATGATTCCCCAGTCCTGGGATGGAGCCCTACATCGGGCTCCCTGCTCAACGGGGAGTGTGCTTCTCCCTCTCTCTCTGCCCCTCCCCCCGCTTGTGCTCTCTCTCACTCTCTCTCCCTCTCACATAAATAAATAGAGGGAGAGAGAGAGTGGGAGAGAGCACGAGCAGGGAGGAGAGGGAGAAGCAGGTTCCCTGCAAGCAGGGAACCTCACGCAGGGCTCAATCCCAGGACCCTGGGATCATGACCTGAGCTGAAGGCAGACACTTAACCCACTGACCCACCCAGGTGCCCCTAAATAAATAAAATCTTTTAAAAAAAGAAAATACAATTTAGCATCCAAACCGTGCTTTACTATATTAATCAGTGACTATCAGATCATTCTCAGTGCTTTCACCCAGTTGATAAACAACACTTACCAAGTTCCTACAAGGAGCCTGACTTGGCATTTTTCTCAAGTCATCTCATTGGTGAGATTGTGGGAATATATTATATTTCCATTTTATAGACGAGGAAACAGCTTCAGAGAGAGCGAGTCTCCTGCCCAAGGTCACAATGAGCAGAGATAAAGGTCAGGGCTCTTTCCATTCTACTACTACTTACTTCATGCTCTTGAAAGGAAAAGATAATGGAAAATAGGACAACTTTCCCATTCTGAAAACTCTGCCATTCCAGGGTGACCAGGAGTTCTCTTCTTCCTCACATCTACTCACTCTACTTCCTAACTCTTGATACTTAGAAGTCAATCTGATATGCAAAGTAAGTCAATTTTTAGGAAAAAAAGTAGAGAAAATTTGGCAAAGCAGGACAAAATGCTCTTTCTTTATTCCCCGAAAATCGAAGTATTTCTGAACCTCTAAGAGATGTTTTCAAACCATTAAAACTTTAAAATTTGAGTAGTCTAATTCAAAACTATTGAAATTACCAAATGGAATTTCCTTGGAATTAAATATCATCATTAAGTTCATAAGATGTTTACAAATTATAAAAAAAGAAAAAGAAAAATAGGGAGTTACTTCATTCAATAGGAAAGAAAACAGTACTCTTGAAGAAATGGCTTTAAAATTATTTCTTTCAGGACCGACGTCTCTGGAACCCTCCAGACTACCTGCCCAGCTTTTAAACTGCCAAGGCTGGGGAAGGGACAATGCTGGTTTCATTGCCCATTAGAAACCCTTGATCTCTGGCATGAAGAGCTCATGGAAACAAGGTATCGGAACATTTAGGATGCCGATGTCGTGAGGAACCAGAAATTGGAAGCAGAGAAGAGGAAACTTAGCAAACATGAGCTCTGTCTTGCTGTCGGGGGGGTGACGCCGGTGGTGGACGCCTGTGTGCGGGGCCGTTTGAGGGAAGCTGCCCGAACGGAGAGCTGCGGCGGCGGACCTCAGGCCCCGCAAGGAGGACCTAAGGCAACGAGGCTTCTTGGGGCCTAGCAGAACTGTGGATTGAAATAAACGGTAGTTCTAAAAGTGTCACCAAAAAAAAAAAAAAAAAAAAATTTCTTTCGATTATTCCAAATTATCTTTAAAAAAGCTCAAGGTGAGGGTACTAAAAAAAATGCTTATTTGGCTATATTCTCTTACGGTTTTTAATTTGAATCAACACACAGCTGCATTTATTGTAACCTAATTATTTGTTTATAATCAAGATTAATACTTGTATTAAAATGTTCCAGAAATTTTTTTTATTCATAAGCAACCACTCAGAAATAGAAAGCTGACTTATGTAGAGAGTTATAATGAAAAGATCAATCAATTGGAGGTCAGAAGAAATGGGATACAAGCCTGGCTGTGGTACTTAAGATCTTGTAACAAATGGGCAAGTCATTTAGTGAAGGGCAAGATAACAGGTGACAGAATAGGGAGAGGAAGAGAAAAGGACCTTAATCGAAGTCAAAGTAAAATTGGGAGGTTGCAGGTAAAATTTTATAAGAAGATCTAAAAATCATGTATGAGAACATAACAGAGTCATTCAAAAAGTGGCTGTATTTGTGGAAGTGTGTGTGTATGTGTGTGTGTGTAATCTGTCTGGCATGTTGAACTGGTTATAATTTTTTAAATTTTAAATTAAGATCTTCTAAATCTCCTGGGAATGTGTGGCGTTTAGATAGGACAAATGGTGTCTCAGATAAAGAGTTGTGATGGTACACAGCTGCCATGAATAAGTGACTCAGTTGGATGATTGGAAACAGAGCACATTAATTTTCCTAAACCCAATCTCCAAAATAGTTAAATATCACTATTAATGTCAACACTCTGTTTTGCCAAACCCTTGAAAAATAAAAAAAAAGAAGTAATATAACAGCATTTAAAAATACCTGAGTTCTCAAAAAAAAAAAAAAAACAACCTGAGGTTCTCTCACTCAAGCTAGTTTTAATTGGAGGAAAATGCAAATCAATTAAGTTATGGTTCCCTCCCACTACTAGATTTGTACTTCCTTCCCAATATAATAAACATAGTATGCAATTATGAACCTGGGAACAAAGTTCCCCTAGTTGGAAGAAAAGCAAATATGTTTGCAAATCTCGAATGAGGTAAACAGCTGAGCACTAATTGCAAAAAAAATAAGTGCCACAGGACCAAACATCAAGAGTTGGAAGGTGTCCTTGTGGTTGGGAAAAACTGAACCAAGGTACAATCTTTTATCTCTAGAAACTACAGTATGGATAGGACTGCGCATGCATGCTATTGTAGGGTGGAGACTATGTGCTGTTTATCATTTTATCCCCAGCACTTAGCAGAGGGCCTGGCACAAAATAAGCACTCAATAAATGTTTGTGGAATGAAAGAATTCTGCAACTGTAAGCTTACACAGTGTTTTTCTAATTTTTGAAAATATGGCCAACAGTACTAAACACATTTTACACCAATTCCTGGTACACACATATACATAACATAAAAGTTATGAAGCAACATTTTTTTAAATTTAGGAAGTACATTCTGATAGTTTCTGTTCTCTTCTGTTCTGTTTTATTGGACTTTAAAAAATATATTGGTTATAACCCACTGAATTGATTTAATAATCCACCAGTGAATCAAGACCAGTAGTTTAAAAAACAGATTTATATTATTTCTATTTACATTCCTTAACTTCTTACATTTTTAGGCTTCACTAACTACAGATCACTTTCAAAAATCACAGATTTTTTTTTTTATTTAGAAGGATGTTTAGAAAGTATTCATATTCTAGTATGCAATTCTAAAATGTTGCACCAGTTCTGAGTTTACTGTGTTGGGATTCTCTTTGGTCAGTGTCCTTAATTATGTGAATTTCCCCAACCAAAAGCAGGTTTGCCCTACCTCACACCATACACAAAATTTAACTAAAAATAACTCAGAGACCTAAACATAAGAGATAAAACTATCAACTCTTAGAAGAGAATTTAGGAGTAAATTTTTATGGCTCTGGATTAGGAATTGATGTGACACCAAAAGAAAAGTAGGTAAATTGGATTTCATTAAAATTAAAAATTCTTCTGCTTTAAATGATGCCAAGAAGAAAGTAAAAAGAACTTACTGGATGGAAGGAAATATTTGTTAATTACATATCTGATAAAGAACTTGTATACAGAATATATAAACAGATCTTATAAATTAACAATAAAAATATAATAACCCAATTTAAAGATGAACAAAGGATTTTAATAGACTTTTCTTCAAGGATGATACACAAATAGCCAATAAGCACATGAAAAGATGCTTGTATAATGAGTCATTAGGGAAATACAAATCAAAACTACAATGAGGTACCACTTCACACACATCAGGTTGGCTAAAATAAAAAAGACAATAACAAGTGTTGACAAGAATGTGGAGAAATTGGAACCTCCATACATGGCTGACATGAATGTAGAATGGTGCAGCCACCTTGGAAAACAGGCTGGCAGTTCCTTAAAAAATTAAACATAGAGTCACCATTTGATCAAGCAATTCTGCTCCTAGATATGTACCCAAGAGAAAGAAAAACATGTCTACACAAAACCTTGATATGAATCTTCATAACAGCATTATTCCTAATAGTCAAAAAGTAGAAACAACCCAAATATTCATCGACAGTGGATGAGTAAATGAAATGTGATATATCCATACAATGGAATATTATTTGACCATAGAAAAGAAAGAAATATCGATATGATACCACATGGATGAGCCTCAATACATTATGCTAAGTTCAAAGAAGCATGTCACAGAAGACCTTATTGTATTTCATTTATATGATATATCCAAAATAGGTTAATCTATGGAGACAGAACTGGATTAGTGGTTAGGTAGGGTTACAGGGAATGACTGCTAATGGGTAGGAGGTTTCTTTTGAAATGGTGATGGTGGTACAACTCTGTCAATAAGCTGACAAATATTGAATCATACATTTGGAACTCTGGAATGATCAAGAAGAATGCATGCAGCACTTCTATGCCTGAGTGTAGAATGTTGAGCCCTGACAACCCGACTTACCTAGACGACAGGCAAAGAAATGGGTGGTTTCCAATGGTCAACAAATGTTCTTTTCTCGAGTCCCTACAGAGCTGTAGCTCTTCTTGTTCTAGGAGACAAGTAGGACACGAATCTATTGACTTTAGCTCTGAACCTTTTCAGAAGTGATACTCATCCTCACAAAATTGTCCTTCAAAAATGAGAACCTTTTGCCCTAAAGGGAAAAGAACTAAGCGTCCCCAACTAGTTAAGATGTGAAAGGACTAGAGAGCATTCTGGACAAGCAATCGATAATTTTCTTGAAGTCAGGAACGTTATTCGTCTTTGCTTCCTCAAGGAGGACCAGGCCGAGAGCGGGATGCTCAGTAAATGCGATGGGAGGAAGGGAAAAAGGTACGGCCTCAAGTCCAGAAGACCAGAGGCTTTCTGACTGGGCATCTGTGAACCCCTCTGGACGGGTCGTCACGGAGAGGGCGGCAGGAAAAGCAGCGGCCCGCAGACTGCCCAGTACATTTACCAGGCAGCATGCCCCAAACTGCTTCTCCAACGTGAGAACTTGGGATTCCCACGCCCCGCGTCCCACCCCACCCCCACCCCATGAGTCCTGATCCCTCAGTGCAGGAAACACCGCTAAAGAATTCAAGAAATGCTGTTAATGAGTTTAAGAAATGCTTTTAATGATTAAAACTAAAACTCTATCACCTTAAGGAACTAATGAGCACCGGTGTGAAGTACAAATGCAAAAGGAGGGGGGGCGCTGAAAGTGCGCATCACCATTGGGCCCTCGGGTAAAAACCAGGTGATCCTAAATATGATTTAATTTCTTTTTAAAGAATGTCATTAAAAATAACAGCTTGGAAAAAGGAAATCTCGCAGGGCGAAGGGTGAGACACACTGGCGTGGAGACGGAAGGCGGGCTCCGGAATCCCGCACCGCGGACTGTTCCCAGACGTGACCGTGGGCACCTTTCTGAGCTCCGTCCGGGTGCCGTCTCTGTAAAATGGGACCATTTCTGGGCCGCCTCCCAGCGGTGGCTGCGAGGAACAAGCGAGGCCGGGCCGAGTGGGTGCGCCCCAAGGCGGCCCCAGAGGCCAGGGGCCCTACTGTGCGCCAGGCGGCGGGCGCCCCGCGCCGCGCGCTCCCCGCCCCCGCGCCGTGCCGCGCCGCCGCGCCCGCCCCCGGCCCGGCTCAGCCTCGGGCAGGCGGGGCCGACCGCACTCGGAGCCGTAGCCCGCGCCCGCGCCCGCGCCGCAGTCGCCGCCTGGGGCGCTCGGGTCGGCCGCCGGGACACCGGAGCCGGGCGCTGCCGCAGCCGCAGGTCAGTGTCGGGGTGCGGGCGGCGCTGGGGGCCTGGAGGGCGGGGAAGCGCCGAGGGGTCGGGGCCCGAGGAGGGCCGGGGCTGCGGCGTCGAGGTCGGAGGGGACGGGCACGGACAGGTCCGGGTGAGGGTCGCGGGCGTGCTGAGAAGTCCCGGTCCAGAGCGAGCCAGCCGGGCCGTGGAGGGCAGGGGCTGCGCGCGAGACGCGCCACAGGGAGCGGCGGCCGCGCACCGGGAGAGACGGCGGTCGTTCGTCCGGCGCTCCCGGGACAGGCCCCCTCGAGGGAGCGCCTGGGTCGGGGTCCGAGAGAACCGGGGACCTCCGAGTCCCCGGCGGAGGTGCGCAGGCGTCCGGGAGGCGCTCGAGGGGAACTTTGGGACCGAAACGCGGGCTCCGGTGCCTGTCCGTCCCGCCGCCGTAGAGTCTCCTTCTCGGTCTCCAGAGCTCTGGAAGCGGTCACTGGGGGTCGCGGTGACAGATAAGCGAGGGGCGCGTTCGAGGTCACCTAACCGGGTGCCCTTGAGCGCTGAGCTGGCCGTGAGCCGAGTGAAGAGGCTGGGATGTGGGCCGGATTCCCCGGGGTTCTAGGGGATGGAGAATGCGTGCGTCCCCCGCCCCACCCCCGTGTTTGGAAAGGTGGCATTACCGGGCTGGGGGTTCCTACACGTGCCGCGCCTCACTGCCCGCTCTGTGTGCTCTCACTGAGGTAGGGAGAGGCAGGTAGCCTAAACAGAAAGTCCTGGTCCCTCAGTGCAGGGGGTGGAAAGTGGGTGTGTGGTTGTGGTACTGTATGCCTTGGTATTTGGGGAGGAGCCTAAGGTAAGGAGGCAGAAACTGGGAGTAACCTATTCGCTGCTTTTATATAAGGTCAGTTGTTAGGTAAAGAAGGGGCCTTTACCTCTGCTGGTGTTCAGAAGGCTGCATTTCTAAATTCTTCTTGTTAGCTTCCGTTGATTAGGTGAGTCGCCTCACTCTGATTGCGTTTTGTTGAAATGTGTTGATGTGTCCAAAATTTGCGAGATGATGATGATGACAGTTATATTATATCGTTAGTATTTGGCTGTGCTCTTGTTTTACCCTAAGAATCGAATTCACTTGGGTCTAAGGATAGCTCACTATTTTCTTGGGAAAAATAGTGTCAGTTTTAGGAGAAATAAAATTAAAAAAAAATTTAGTGATCTGTCAGGAAGAAGCTAAAGTTTTTCTGTTTTTCCTTTTCAAGGTTGGGGGATGAAATGTAAAATTAAATTTGTTAAATTATCATCTGAAAACATAACCAGGCAAGATGCTGAACTGAGTTGTAGGAATCCTATTGCTGGAGAAGCTCCTTATTTTGAAGTACATTATTTTAATGTCAACTGGTTTTTATCATTCACGAAACAAATTGTAACCAGAGGTGTTGAGAGAACGGTGAAATAACTCTTTAAAAGGACCCAGGCACATCTTCTTCCACAAATCTCAGGTGTTCTCTGGCAGTCTTCCGTCTATAGCTAAGGGATCAATCGCTGACTGAAAGCAGAACCAAAATGATGGCGTTAGATGATTTAGGAAACCCTTCTGGTATAGAGACTGACATAGACATTCCCTGGGGCTTCTCAAAGAAATACTTCACACTCCTATGAATGTTTCATGGAAGACACTTACACATGTTACCAGTTAGCGTTCTGAGGGATGTTTCGAGGGAAACTGTTCAAGTTTTAACATCATTTTTGTGTTGTCTATTTTCCGTCAGATTCACAGATTGATTCTGTAGTTAATACGGTGCCATAGTATTCTTTAATATACAAAATTTAAAACTAATGTGTTAGCCAAAAAATGAAGTTTGTTACAAAACCATCTATTTTTGCCTTACTGGGTACTTCACATAATTTTTTCCCTTTATTTAAATTATATGATATGTGATACTTCACTTGCTGATAATTATATCTTAAAACGTCTTAGAATCAACTAGTGACCATCTCAATCTTTTATAATTCACTGGGAGGGGAAAAAAGTGGTTATTTCATTTTTAAATAATAATTCTTTTTCATATTGAAAAGTTTGTTTCTAGTCTTTACAAAAACTACTATAACAGCATGGCATTGATGAAGTATGAAGATTTGAAGGATTCTGGGCTAAGATTTTGGGGCATTGTTTTTTCACTCTTTTAGATTTAAAAGAATATAATTTTTAAAAAGTAAAACTCAAATGTCCGCCAGCATCATATTCTCTATTACACTTAAAATACTTTGAAAATATTTTTTGTGATTGGTTATTTTTAATAATTAAATACAGTTTTCTTTAAAGGGACAAATTTCCTTAATGTTCATTTCTTTGTATATTTCAGAATTATGTTTGAACAATATGTCATAATTTTTTTTTGAAACACTATTAATTTCAAAATCCCTATGACATGTAAAATTTATACAGGAGACAAAGTCTGACTTTAGGAGTATGGATTAGAAATGCATTACTGATCACGGCTAATTGCTTTTAGCAAGTTGTAGGACTATAAACAAATACTTATATTCTCTCTTCTGTAATTCTTTGAAAATAAGATGTTTGCCACTAATCTTAACTCTGAAGATAATTATGCGTGTGAAAGCTTTGTGGCAGCCGCTGCTGTGAAAACATACACCAGTATTAGTACATCTCATTTAGTTTTCAGATTGTGAAATGGTTGTTAATAACAGGAGACTTTCATGAAGCACGGGAAAAGTGTTGAAATAATACTTTACAAATGTTTTATAAATCCTGGCCCATACTTTTACTTCTTTCATAGGATGTATGTATGTATCTATCTGCTAATGGGTAACACAGAAAATGTCATCCTTCTAATTTGTGGGTGTCTTGCTGAATTCATTTTCACTTGAACTTGGGAATATATGTCCTAAGGTGTAGCAAACCATACTGGAAGAAGTTTTTGGTCTCATTGGTTTCCACTAAATAAATACCAGTTGTAGGAGGATTTTTTAAAAATCACTGATCAAGAAAACTTGATTTAAATCACCAGTCTATAAATGTAAACATATGCTCCCCACCTAAAAAATAAACTGAATTTCTAAGTTGCTTTTCTTATTTTTCCTAGCAGACCCCAACGTTAGGGTAGTTGAGGCCTAAGAGCAATAAAAAAGGCAGCAGTTTAAAGTGCTTATGAAGGTTCTTTGAAACTGATATAATTTGACTCCACCACAGTACAGTAAGATCTGTGAATAACCCATCTTGCAAGCATAGACAGCCCCCACATATCATACTTCAGTTAGTTTCATAACATTCTAGACAAAAATTTTAAATTGAAGATTATTTGAAATCTTCCTGGAGTTTCTTATTTACTATTTGTATTTTATCAAAATACAGAGGTAGATTTTGAGAAATTCTATGGTGTATGTTTTAGAGCTTATTTAATAAAAATGTCATGTTTTAATTTCTATTTACCTAAAATACTTACGTTGGTTATTAGAAGGAAATTGATTCAAATACAATAGACCATATTTTGGAGATAGCTTTTGTAGATGTTAAGGCAAAAACTGTCACCAATAATAGTATATACTTATATTATTTGTTTTTTTTTAAAGTTTATATATTAAGAAATATTTTTCTTCAACAACCAATACATATCAACATTTTAATACTGAATATTTAATTCGGAATATGAATGTTTACATTTCTCACAGTTTCAGTTATTACAATGGGGCAAGTCCCTTGTGCTTTCTCCCATCCCATTGCTAAGCAGGCCCGACCCTGCTTAGCTTCCAAGATCAGAGGAGCTCCCACACAGTTAGGGTGGTAATGGCCATCAACCACTTATCCTTTCTGTCCATTTCCTCATCTGTGAAATGGGAAAAGTATTGCAGTTATTGTTCTGTGCTTTTTTTTTTTTTTGGTATGATTTTAAGACTTTATCAGCAAACCTGTGTATCTTAAATGATATGACCTTGCCCTGAATTTAACTGAGCAGATATTTTAAAGAGAGCCTTCGTGGTTATTCATGTCACAGCCAGCTCTTCCACAAAGGCTGATGGACACAAATTTTGAGATCATTGTTCAGAATGAACTGAAGAGGGGTGCCGGGGTGGTTCAGTCCGTTGAGCATCTGACTCTTGATCAGCTGCTCAGATCTTTATCTTAGGGTTTTGAGTTCAAGCCCCCTGTTGGGCTCCACGCTGGGCGTGGACCATACTTAAAAAACAACAAAACACAACAACAAAGAATGAACTAAAGATAATGCTTGCTGGGTGGTGATCAATTTATAAAATGTTTCTGGAAATATTTCATCAATATTCAATTTAAAATTGTATTTCCTATTCCCTGGTAACTTTAGATAAAGTTTTCTTTTGTTTTACTGTTATTATCTTTGTGAGTCCTATGTAGACACAATGTGGATCCTTTTGTGTCAATATCGCATGTCTAATGTGGTCTAGGTGTAGATTGTGCTTTTATTTGATAAAGTTCTATTCTTTACGTATTTTTATGGCGCACCCTCTGAGTGCTTAATGTAAGTTACCCAGGAGCAGGTTTGTTTTATAATGAGGCCTGTGAGCCTTCAGATCAAAAGACAGTTCAGTATCTCAGACTAAAAGACTAAACAGTGACTTGTACTTGTTGTAAAAATTGGGTCTTTTCCTAACAAGCTATAACCAAAAATAGGCTTTTAGAGGCTTAAAAGTGAGGATGCTTCCTAATAGCCTACCAATTTACTAGTAGGGAGTAATTGGACAAGCATGTAATTAATCATGCATCATCCAAATAATACATTTTAAATTCTACTTATGAATGATTAAATAATGCATTTTATTGTGAAGTGTCTCCTCTGCAAGAAAGTAAGGGACGTGGTTCCAGGTCTGAACCCCATTCTGTTTCTGGAATATGGAGCTACAGAACCCATGTAGGGACATAACTAAAGGGGTGAGGACACCGAGGGCAAAGAAGGGTTTAGGCCAGGGAGCAGGGAGCAATATTAGCATCTGCTCTCTTCATAGTAGCTTGGGCTTTCTCAGAGTCATTGCTGTACCTTGAGCTATTCCAGTGACCAGGCCGTTCTCAACTTGAAAATCTTTTTGCGACAGGGTGTAGTGAGTCTCCTTTCCCTACTGTGATTTCTCAGATATGAAGGAAAGAAATGAAGTCATCAGTTCATGCAACAAGAATCAATTAAAATTGAGACTTAAAACTTTACAGTCAGGTTTAAACTAGATCCTATAAGGTTTAGTTCAGTTTGATTCAGTATCTGTTTAGGAAACATTTTTATTTCATTTCTTAGCTTTTAGAAAATAAATTCATTGCTAGTTTAACTGATTCACTGTTTAAAAAAAAACACTTTAATTTGTAGACTCATCTAGGAGAGTTAACAATGTGGATAAGACTTACTGAGACAAATTTTCTGACCTTCTGGAAAGAGTTCATATTAGCATAAACCTGGGGTGTGAATTCCTTCACAGTTTACCACAGATAAGGAGAAGGGAGATATGAGGGACGTAGAAAAATAGGGAAATACCCTGAGTAGGAGTGTAAGAGATCTGTTTATGGTCAACTCCCACAATCAGCAGATTGCAGTTACCGTGCATAGACCTCAAATATAAGGTTGGTTTCTAAGAATTTACCCTGTTCCCCAGTGACATCATAGAATTTTAAAATAGTTTTAAATTCTAAAGTTACCACCTAGCACTGTTATTCTCTCTGGCTCTAGAAGTTTCCTCAGGAGAGAATCTGGGAAAGTGAATGGAAAAAGGATATTCTTACCCTCTATGTTTAAGGAATAAATTTTCCTTTATAGGGAAGGCAGTGGGGAAACATACCTGTCAGACTGCCTGAGTACAATGATGAAGTGCTGGAAAGAACCCCTTAACTTTGACCCCACCCCACTGGCTGTCATTCCACCTCTAAAACTATATTTTTCATTTGAAAGTTTGAAGTCCACTTTGAAAATGTCAATACTCCTATCAGAGTTAGTTCTTTAAATCACTGTCAGCAAAAATTTGAGAAGTTAGTCCTAGTTTCCTTGCTACCTGAAAACAAGGCCTTTGGGGAATAGACAACACATGTGGGAATTTACAAAGAGGTGATCGGGAGAAGGAAAAATAAAATTAAAGTGATTCATATTCCAGTTTCCCTGTAAACCAGCCTCTATGAAACCAAATAGGAAAATAACCATTGGAAATAGCAGTGATAGGAAAGGATATATTCTCCCATGCATGCCTTTATTTTTCTCTTAAAGATCAATATAAGTCTTCCTTGAACCATTTTTTTCCCTCAAAGAAAACAAGTTGTTATTCCCCAACATCAACTTTCCTAGGAAATGTTATCAAAATTAAGGTTATGAGTTAGTAGTTGGCAATCAAATATCTAAATATTACTTCTCATTATGTCTTTTTATTTTCTCTGTGATGCTAGACAAGTGATCTAGTGTCTCCATGAGTTAGTTCTTCCAGACTTTTATTAAAGAAGCTTTCTAATAGATTGAAATGAGGGGGACCTTTCAATCACATCAGAAAAACGTATACTGAAGTATAAATAATACTTAATACTTTCGCAGATTCACAGATCATAAAACTTAACACATGCTTTATTTTTTCTTTTATTTTTTGCTTAAAAATAGTTATGGCAAGGCAACACATCTCTGTTAGAAGTAGAAGCTTAGTAGCTATGTCAAAAGCAAGTTCATTAATTCTTTGAATCAGCTGATAGGTGGTGTTTATTTAACACTTAGGTTTGAGCCACCCTCATGCCTATGACTGAGCACATTGCTTACTTGTCCTTCACTTTTTCCACAATGTTGCGGAAGTCGGAATCTAAAGCAAAGAATCTCAAAGTCCTACCTTACTAAACGTTGTTCTTTTCTGTCAGTTGATGATAACCGGTATAAACAAATTTTTGATTGCATGTGGAAAAGTGCATAAATTTTTTTCTCTTGTTTTATGTAGTAGATAGAGTTTATGAAAGAGAACAAACATATGAATGATGTATATATAAATGAAGAAGATACTTTAACAAATTATTTGCATATGTCAAAATCCAGAAGAGTGAAGAAAATACCCAGGCATTTGCCAATGTAGGATTACTACATGTTTTCCTAAAATATTTGGAACTAATTAGAAACATCCTGGCTTTATTTAAAGACAATATAATATATTTTTAAACTTTCTTTTTAACGAGGTCCAAATTCGTTGTTTAGGACTAGAGCAGTACAGTGTCTACAAAAATATAGATTATTAGTTTCTTGAAGCAGGTACTAATTGGGTTTTTTTTATCTTCCTATCTCTAGCATCTAGCACAGTATTTAGTATGCACTCAATAAATGTTTTAAAAAGGATGAAGAAATCAGGGGTGCCTGGGTGGCTCAGTCAGTTGAGCGTCTGCCTTCAGCTCGAGTCATGATCCCAGGGTCCTCGGATCGAGTTCCGCATCAGGCTTCCTGCTCCATGGGGAGCCAACTTCTCCCTCTGCCTCTGCCTCTCTCTCTGTCTCTCATGAATAAATAAATAAAATCTTTAAAAAAAAAAAAAAAGGATGAAGAAATCATCTAAGGCGATGGTTCTCAAGTGTGTGGTCCTTGGACCAGCAGCATCAGCATTATCTGGGAACTTGGTAGAAATGCAAATTCTCAGGCCACACCCAGACCTACTGAGTCAGAAGATGTGTTTTAACAGGCTCCCCAGGGGATTCTGATGGATACTGTTTTGGAACGCATTGTTCCTGCATCCCATGTGATGGCCTGGACCCACTGATCAATGCACTTAGTTTGGATTATTTTTAGTAGGCCTTACCCTTGCCTATAGTTAAGTTCTTTGCTATATTCTCCCCATTGATAGATTCGCTTGGGATCATCCTGTAAAATTAACCTCTGCATCCTTGAATATTTGTCCTGGATCCCTTATTACTATACTATTTTAAGTTATATGTATGTATTTTTTGTTATGTATAATGTTATATTACTTTATGTCTCCCTCAGTAACAAATTTATTAACAAAGGAGGTAGAGGGGTGCCTGGGTGACTCAGTTGTTAAGTTGGCAACTTAAACAAGTTCAGTGTTGTCAGTAAGCTTGTGTCAAGGGAAGCTAGCCAGCTCACTTTGTAGTCTGAGCATCACTGGTTCTCCTGAGTCTCCCAAGTTCAAAGACTACAACCTCGGGACTGGATTTTATAAGATCACTGAGGATGATTCATCCCCAGAGGATCCACATTAAACAGACTTACAAGATACGGGTGTAAGCCTCAATTCCAGTTTAGTAATAGTAGAAAATGTACCCTTCCTAGTGATTGTTGGTGATAGTTTTTTTTTTTTTAATTCTAAAATTCTTTGGTTCTGGAATTGAAGAAACTTGTAGTCTTATATATTTCTGATGTCACTGTGATTGAGTTCAAGGTGCTTAGAAAGTAATTGGGCAGTATATCACACACTGGGATGCTATACCCCTACTTCTGGAACATTTCCCAAAGACATAGAGGATATAGGGAAAGCAATATACCCAAAGACTTTCATAAAAGCAATGTTATAGGAACCAATATTTGGAAGTAATTTAAATATTCAATAGCAAGAGAACAGTTAAGTAAATTATGGTATAATCACCAAGTGGAATGTCATACAATCATTAGTGACGACTTAGAAATGGTAATAAATCTGAAAAATATTAACTAAAAGAAGTAGCATAAAAATGTATGTGCACTATTGATTGCAACCTTACATAAATATATGTATATGAAGAAGTCTGGAAGGAAAGGAATATAAAAAACTCATGATAGTTATATTAGTGAGGTTATAGAGGGCTTTTTAGAAACTTTTATATCTTTCTCTCTTTTCCAAAGTTCAGCCAGTAATATAAAATTATTTCTGTAACTAAAAGCATATGTTTAAAGCTTTTCTGTTTTTTAGTATGTCTATAACTCTGATTAGTAAAAATCAAGGCAAAGAGTCAATTAAACATTGAGAATCCTCTACTTATTTAATTCCTTGAAAGCCATTGACAATAATGTTAAGGCACCACATGAATTCTTTTTGGTTATACCCAATTTTATTTCATACTTAATTTTATTTCACATATTGGACTTCTCTGTACTCTTTGCTTGACTAGCCTCTATTTGGGAGGAGAAAAATATCCCACATCTCTGTTACAGTCTCTTAATTTTCTCAGCCATACATCGGATTTGATTTTGTTTATTTCTTTGGACCTACGTTCCCTATTTGATCTTTAGCGTACACTGGCAAACAGAACTTTTAAAAAATAGTTTCTGGGGTTATTTTGCTTTAAAGCCACCCTTCTAAATTTTTTTTTCTAAAAAATGTGTATGTCTATTATGGTTTTTTATAAAAATAAATGATCCCATGATAGGATAGTTATTAATAGCAAGGGAATTGAGGTTTCCAAAAATCTAGTCAGACTTCTGAGCGAATGCTGTAAAAGGCATATTTTTAATATATAACATATATTTAATATAATATATAAATATACATACACAGAGCAATACATATTTATATACACATATGTGCACACCATGCACACACACAGAGCAATAGCCTTCGAATTAATTAATTTTTCCTTTTTTCTTTTGCATTGTTCTAGAAATCCCAAAGGGAAAATTAAGTGGTTTTACCTTTGACCCAGATTACAGGTTACATTTTTCTTGTCACTTTCTTTGGAACTTATTTTGAGAAGTTTATGTCAGCTTAATGTCTTTAGAATAACCGTTATCTGAATGAAAACAAAGTTTTAAAAGCTTTTAGAAATACAGGGGGCGCCTGGGTGGCTCAGTTGGTTAAGCGACTGCCTTCGGCTCGGGTCATGATCCTGGAGTCCCGGGATTGAGTCCCGCATCAGGCTCCCTGCTCAGCGGGGAGTCTGCTTCTCCCTCTGACCCTCCCCCATCTCAAGCTCTCTCTCTCATTCTCTCTCTCAAATAAATAAATAAATAAAATCTTTAAAAAAAAAAAACTTTTAGAAATACGGAATATTTCTCTCTTCTTTCTGCCTCCCCCACTTCTGATGATTTACTCCTTAATACAGCCCAAGGCAGACCTCAGCCAACAAGATTCAGTTTATAGCCTTAGAATTTGTGAGTAACACAGACTTCATGTGATGATACCTCCAAGGACAAGTTGAGAAGAAGCTCCTTTTTAATGAAGATTTATTTATTCAACAAATATCTGTTGAGCTCCTCCTTTGTGCCAAGACTATTTTAGAGAAGAAGGATAAAGCAATGAACAGACAAATTCCATCTCTCCTGGAGCTTACAATTATTGTTAACTAGATTTAACAAGAACAGTAGTGAGAGAGGTGATATCTAAGAGGAGGCCGCAGTCTTGGCCCTCCCCCTGTGACAAGGCAGCATTGCTAGACCAACACGGAGTCAGGTGGCTATCTTTGAGTTGGTTGTGAATAGGGGAAAACCTGCATCCTTGAATATTTGTCCTGGATCCCTTATTACTATACTATTTTAAGTTATATGTATGTATTTTGTGTTATGTATAATGTTATATTACATTACTTTATGTCTCTCTCAGTAACAAATTTATTAACAAAGGAGGTAGAGGGGTGCTTGGGTGGCTCAGTTGTTAAGAGTCTGCCTTCGGCTCAGGTCATGATCCCAGGGTCCTGGGATCAAGCCCCGCATCGAGCCCCGCATCAGGCTCCCTGCTCAGCAGGAAGCCTGCTTCTCCCTCTCCCACTCCCCCTGCTTGTGTTCCCTCTCTTGCTGTGTCTCTCTCTCTGTCAAATAAATAAATAAAATCTTAAAAAAAAAAAAAAGAGGTAGAATGCATCCTTTGTTAATAGAGTATTACTATTATTGAAAATCCAAATGGCAAGGTGATTATTCACTTTGCAGAAGGATTATTTATTTTATAATGTTCTCACAGTGAATATATGTAAAGGGTGAACTATGCAAGTGAATTGTAACCTTATTTACAAAAAATTATCTATACTTAATAGAAATGTAAAACAAAGTTCACTGGGACTATCTGGTTAAAATTAAAAAAAAGAATCATGGAACACTATATCTAAAACTAATGATGTAATGTATGGGGATTAACATAACAATAAAAAAATTAAAAAAAATAAAATAAAAAAAAAACACAAACTTTTTTTTTCCCCTGGGAAATAAAGTTAGCTACTTTTCTTTAAAAGCCTATGAAGAACTTTTACATATTTAGAGTATAATATTTGAGTAAAAGGGGATCCAGATATTATTTCAAATGTGCGTCCTTTGGTCAAATTACTTATTATAGCTATTTCCAAATTCTATATTCACATACAAATTGTCTACCATTTTAGTTCTGATGTTACATTGACAGAAAATATTTTATTGACCACTTAAAAATAAGTTCTGAACAACACGACACTTTGGGGGCATCATGATAAGGAAAATTAATTTTGAAGGAATTTATGTGATGTACAATTAATCCATTCATATGTAGACTGACATGGCAAAGTAGAGTGTAGTTTATTTTAAAGATTTTTATTTATTTCTTAGAGAGCACGAGTGGAGGAGAGGGGCAGAGGGAAAGGGAGAAGCAGACTCCCCACTGAACAGGGAGCCCGATGCGGGACTCAATCCCAGGACTCTGAGATCATGACCTGAGCCGAAGGCAGACACTTAACCGACTGAGCCACCCAGGCGCCCTACAGTTTACTTTAGATGTAACCAAAATTCTCCAGTTTTGCAGATTTCACTACAGTTTATTCAATTCCACAAACTCCACAGACATTTAATGAATGACCACTTGCTTTTCAACACTAGATATCCTTACGTAGGAAGCAAAATCTGCCCACCTGGAAACATGGCCAGAGGGTCAGACTAATACTTTTCAGTCTTGAGAGCACACCATGCTGGGTCGGTAAACGAGCATCTAGTGCTAGGGAGGCAAATGCCCACAGCTCAGGAAAAGCTGAGAAAATAACTAAGCACTTGAACACAGCATATTGGTTTGGTTGTGTCTTTAGGCCACGCACATGATTCATTCTGTGTAATTTACTGTGTCTGCTGGAACAATCTTGGATCCTAGCAAAGCACAATACAGACACACAATTTGTCTCTATTATGCACGTGAAGTTTTTAAATGTCAGGTTAATTTCCTTTGTCATACAACATGTATGTAAAGTATTTATACTGGCCACCAGCTTTCGAATTCGGAAAATGCAAACTAATTTTAATCTCAGCTGAAGTAAAACAATTAGAAGGCAGATCTACCCTGAAATGTAATTTAATGTGTTCCATACTCTGTATTACACATTTTATCTGCTGATTCTTTGCTGTCATGTCTTACAGTTTTTCTGCACAAATTCTGTGTACCAAGCAAAATTGTTAATTCATAGAGATAGAAATGATGTTGTAATTCTTATTCCTCTTACATATGTATGTCCTGCATTGCATACCTTCCCTAATTCATGGCCTATAGTGTAGAGAACTGAGTGTATTATCAGTGCTTTATAAATACTTCTGAACTTGATTTGATTTTCCTAATTCACAGCCTGTAGCACAGGGGGTCTGAGGGCATTCGAAGTACTTTATAAATATTTTTAAACTTGATTTGATACTGAGGACAAGTTTGGGCTTTTTCAGGATCACTTGTATGGGATTCTCAGTGCTACTATTCTCTACATATTAAAGGAATTCCCTAAGTTACTCTCTAAAATGTTAATTTCTATTTTATTTAACATTTTAATGATACATAATGATTTGAAATTAATGCCAGAAGAGATTTTCATTTTACTATTCTAAAGCGGGCAAAATGGGATATGAAAAGGGGAAAAAAATGTTAATTATAGACTTCAGCTTTCTATGTTGGATCTTTTAGTAGTTCTGGTCAGAAAAACAGGTTTTAAATGGCCTAAGGGCCAGAGCACTGTTTTACATTCTTGTTTGGAGGCTTCCAATGGCAACTGTAACAGATTCTATTTAGTCCTACAACTGGAGAAAAGCTCGTAATAATGTACAATAGAAAATGTCATTTAGACTTATTACTCAGGCATGAAATAAACAGTTCCTTTTCAAACATTTTGTTAAGTATTAGATAAAACACTATCAAGTTTTGGCCTATTAATTTGTTTATAATATACAGAATAATCAGTATTTCATATATAAATCACAAGTATTATCATCATTATTTAACAGTTAATCTCCTTTCACAAGGCAGATATGGGTTTATAAGCAACTTCAAATCAAAATGCCAAAGAAACTGATTTACATATAAAAGAAAAACAAGTAGAGGAACCTTTTCTTATATGGCCTTGTGACATCTCTGCACACCCCCTCTTCTCCGCAGCCTTCATCTGTGGATGTAGAACGAAGGTAGGAGTCTCTTAGCCAAAGATCAATGCAGGGAATTTGCACCCTCTCCACCCTTGGGCAGCCTGCCATTACCCTTCTGCAACCACACCTGTTCACCTCCTACTAGGGCAAAGAAGGGCCCAACAGACACAAGAGAGACAGCAAAATGGCAGGGAGGGTAGAGCCTGATAAAAAGAAAGATGAAGGGCTGAAATGGGTTTGAAGCTTTCTCTCATCGGTGATCCAGACTTCAGTTTCCTTAGTTTGTTATTCATTAGCGTGTGGCTGGACACAGTGAATTGCACACATGTTCAAGTATGTTCTGGGCACAAAGAGAGACACCAAAGCTGCTAGAAGGAGGAGTTTATAATCTACATGAATCAAAATGGGGTAAAATTCAAACACGGAACCAACAGTTCAGAGCAGTATATGATTAAGAGCTAAAATAAATAAGACAGAAAACAAATGCTACAAAAATTCAGGGAGTTGTGGATCAGTGTGGATTGGAGGATATATCCTAGAAAAGCCATGTAGAGAAGGGAGGGGTTAAACTGGACTTGAGAAATTGGGAGATTGACAGGGTAATCTTATGGGGGAAAAAAACTTAAAGAATATACAGAAAAAGAAACAAAGAAGGGAACTAAAGTATGATTGCTTTAATTTGAAATATCCAGAATAGGCAAATCCATAAAGAAAGCAGATTAGTGGTTGCCAGGGCCTGGGGGGAAGGGGGAAGGGGGAAAGGGGAGTGACTGCTTAATGGGTACAGGATTTCCTTTTGAGGTGATTAAAATGTTTTGGAACTAGATAGAGGTGCTGGTTGCACAGCTTGAAGAATGTGCTAAATACCACTGAGTTGTGCACTTTAAAATACTTAATTTTATGTTCTGTAAATTTTGCCCCATAAAACAACAACAACAACAACAAAAGTTCAGGGTTTGAGGCAGCCCAAAAGGAGGGGAAAGGAATTTCCAGTGTAAGAAAACAAAGCCTGGAATAGTGCGTAAGCATGGATTGAGGGAAACTCTGCCGAGATCAATGCATTTGAAGTGGATGTAGCACGTGTATGTGAGTAGGAGAAATATGGCTGGAGATAGAGATTTTAGGTCAGATGAGAAAGGGTCTGGAATGCAGGCAAAGGAGTGTGGGTTTTATCTTATAAGGAGTGGTGAGATTCCAGGTCTTGAGAAAAAGAGTGAGATGATTTAATCAGGAGATTAATTTGGCAGTAGTGTGCAGGGAAAACAGGAGGCTATCTCAACATCTGGACATAAAATGAGGAGGGCTTGTAGGAACAAAGAGGTAGGGAAAATGAGACTGATCTGCTCATAAACCCTCTGTTTCTGACTTGGTACAAGGTATGTGCAAATTGGAGGATACGCATTAAAAATTGTATATTGTCATAACATTCAAGCACATCATTTTCCATTCTACAGAAATATCCATGATAGATTGAAAAGAAAAGTTTGGGGGCACCTGGGTGGCTCAGTCGTTAGGCGTTTGCCTTTGGCTCAGGTCATGATCCCAGGGTCCTGGGATCAAGCCCCGCGTCGGGCTCCCTACTCAGCGGGAAGCCTGCTTCTCCCTCTCCCACTCCCCCTGCTTGTGTTCCTTCTCTCACTGTCTCTCTCTCTCTGTCAAATAAATAAATAAAATCTTTAAAAAAAAAAAAGTTCCTTCACCTCCAAGTTAGAGCACCACTGCCCTAAAGGACAAATGGATTGGACTTTGTGACTGAATCCTGTGGGGCAGCCATCAGCCATAGACTCATTTTTATGGCATGTTTACTATGTGTCACACATTGTGCTAGCTACTGGGACTGTAGCAGTAAGCAAGACAGACAGGTCCCTTCCCTTATGGAGCTTCCTGCGTCATAGACAGCCCTTTGTCACAGGATTGCGAGAAATTAAAGGGAGACATGCTTCAGCTCAGCATAAGGAAAGGATTCCAGTTACTGCCGTTGTCCACCAGTGGGAAGGTTGTCTTGTGCGGAAGTGAATACTTTGTCAGTAGAGACATTCATTCAGATCTGAACTGCCATCAGTCAAGGAGTCTTGTCTGATAGGACAAATGAACTAGATGCTTTATAGGGTGATACCCTAGTGATGCCCTAGTCTGTAATATTAACTTCATAGACTTATTTCTTTTGTTATTGACCGTATTGGAAAACCAATGTCTACGAAGTGTCTGGATGTTTTCATCAGGATTGTAATTACATTTCCCTAAATTTGAATGCATGTTCAGTTTTAAACATATCTGTACAGTTAGTTCCATAGTTCTTTTTAAAAAAAAAGTACGGTTCTGATGGCTTCTCAGCCATCATTTAATTCCACCTTTAATATTTGTGGTATGCTCCTCTTCCAAGTGATGTTTTTCACAAGTAATGCAATATCTACAGAAACAAGTTACCTAAATCACAGTCATGCTGCTGATCTTAAAATCATTTGTTCTCCCTTCTGTGATGTATTGCTGTGGTTGAACAAGACCAGCCCTGACTACCCATTTTGGTAATGTCTTCAGGATTCCATTTTGATGTGGGTGAAAGTTCAAATAACTTTTATTATTCAACGTTTTTGACTTAGTTTTACAAACTTCCAACTGTTATTGTCAACATTTAGCAGCTGGAATTATCACAGATTAATTGCACTTTGGAGGATCTGGAGGACTTAGACCCCCACAGGAGTGATATCCTCACTAGAGTTTGGGGAAAATTCTAGAATGCTTTTAAGTAAGGGACATTATTTTCATAAGGATTTTTTTAGTGGTTATGGTATCAGATGAAGAAAAAGGTTAGCTGCAGAAGAAAAAAAAATCATTTTTCTTCAAGTCTAGTAGAATATTTTGTTAAAATAGCCCATTTTCATTAAAATCTGCATAAATATTTGAATTGTGTCTAGAATAGTGTCTGATATGTTTTTTTGGGGGTTTTTTTTGTTGTTTTATTTTATTTTATTATGTTATGTTGGTCACCATACAATACATCATTGGTTTTTGATGTGGTGATCCACGATTCATTGTTTTCCTGTAACACCCAGTGCTCCCTGCAGTACGTGCCCTCCTTAATACCCATCACCAGGCTAACCCATCCTCCCTCCCCTCCCCTCTAGAACCCTCAGTTTGTTTCTCAGAGTCCATAGTCTCTCATGGTTCATCTTCCCCTCCGATTTCCCCCCTTCATTTTTCCCTTCCTTCTCCTAATGTCCTCCATGCTATTCCTTATTTTCCACAAATAAGTGAAACCATATGATAATTGACTTTCTCTGCTTGACTTATTTCACTTAGCATGATCTCCTCCAGTCCCATCCATGTTGATGTAAAAGTTGGGTATTCATCCTTTCTGATGGCTGAGTAATATTCCATTGCATATATGGACCACATCATCTTTATCCATTCACCTGTTGAAGGGCATCTCAGCTCTTTCCACAGTTTGGCTATTGCAGACATTGCTGCTATGAACACTGGGATGCATATGGCCCTTCTTTTCACTACATCTGTGTCTTTGGGGTAAATACCCAGGAGTGCAATTGCTCTATTTTTAATTTTTTGAGGAACCTCCGCACTGTTTTCCAAAGTGGCTGTACCAACTTGCATTCCCACCAACAGTGTGAGAAGGTTTCCCTTTCTCCACAACCTCTCTAACATTTGTTGTTTCTTGCCTTGCCAATTTTTGCCATTCTAACTGGTGTAAGGTGGTATCTCAGTGTGGTTTTGATTTGGATTTCCCTGATGGCTAATGATGATGAACATTTTTTCATGTGTCTGTTAGCCATTTGTATGTCTTCTTTGGAGAAGTGTCTGTTCATGTCTTCTGCCCATTTTTTGACTTGATTATTTGTTTTTTGGGTGTTGAGTTTGAGAAGTTCTTTATAGATCTTGGATACCAGCCCTTTGTCTGTAGTGTCATTTGCAAATATCTTCTCCCATTCTGTGGGTTGCCTCTTTGTTTTGTTGACTGTTTCCTTTGCTGTGCAGAAGCTTTTTATCTTGATGAAGTCCCAAAAGTTCATTTTTGCTTTTGTTTCACTAGCCTTTGGAGATGTATCTTGAAAGAAGTTGCTGTGGCCGATGTCAAAGAGGTTACTGCCTATGTTCTCCTCTAGGATTTTGATGGATTCCTGTCTCACATTGCGGTCTTTCATCCATTTTGAGTTTATCTTTGTGTATGGTGTTAGAGAATGGTCGAGTTTCATTCTTCTGTAAATAGCTGTCCAATTTTCCCAGCACCATTTATTGAAGAGACTGTCTTTTTTCCATTGCATATTTTTTCCTGCTTTGTCAAAGATTATTTGACCACAGAGTTGAGGGTCCATATCTGGGCTTTCTATTCTGTTCCATTGCTCTATATGTCTGTTTTTGTGCCAGTACCATGCTGTCTTGGTGATCTCTGCTTTGTAATATAGCTTGAAATTGGGCAACGTGATGCCCCCAGCTTTGTTTTTCTTTTTCAACCTTTCCTTGGCGATTCGGGGTTGTAGGTACTCAATAAATATTTATTGGGTATTCATTGAATGTGGAGTGATGGACAAAGCACTTCAAATGGAAAAATTATATGAGCATAGGCACCAAAGTAGGGAAAATGTGACTTTAGAGAAAAGCAGAGATAGTCTCCTGAAGGTAGAATTTGTATGTAATTACCAATGTAAAAACTTTGGTGGTTTCTTAATTTCTGTACAGTGTATAGACTACCAATGATGATGATTTATGATGCTTATATCCAGAGTGAATGGCTGAGCTTAAATGTAAAAAGTTATTACCCGTGACCTAATCTGGATTTTCGAGGTCTCCTGGCTGTCCCCTCAGTTCCTGCTGTAGCTCTTCTTCTAATTCCCTCTTTCCCATCACCCCTCTCCTTCCCCCCCCTGCATTTTTGGTGTTTTCCTATATTCTGTGTCCTTTTTTCCTTCTTTTTTTTCTGTTTCTCTCCTCTGATGGCTGTCTTCCTTTTTCTCTTTGTTTCCCAATTCCTAACATCTCTCACTTTGGTTAGGTCTCTAATATGGAAATTAAATGTATTTTTATCTCCTAGTCAAATGATGAAGTGGGGATGTTTTCTGAATTTAACATGAACACAATGTTTATGTTGCTCTTTCTGATATGAAATAAAATTGGTTATCACTTATACATGGACTTCGATTGGTTTTATAAAAGATTTTTTTTTAAAGATTTTATTTATTTGAGAGAGAGAATGAGATAGAGCACGAGAGGCGGAGAGGGTCAGAGTGAGAAGCAGACTCCACGCCGAGCAGGGAACCTGATGCAGGACTCAATCCCGGGACTCGAGGATCATGACCTGAGCCGAAGGCAGTTGCCTAACCATCTGAGCCACCCAGGTGCCCTATAAAAGATTTTTGAATCACTCGTCTTCACATTGGGAGAAGGGGGTCAGTGGTAAATCTAGTAAAGCATAGTAGCTTGTTGAAGTAACTCCTAATTGTCTCTAACAACCTTAGTTTTATCTCTTTTTTCCAAATGGTAGGTGTATCAGATATATCACATGATCCTTCAGGATCTAGGTTTTTTGGGCTTTTTTTTTAAGTACGTCTTCATATATGCCATTACACAAGAGCTGGAATTTTCGTCTGTTTTGTTCATTCTTTATCGTCAGTGTCCAGAGCACTGCTAACAAGTATCAGATGCTCAACGAATGATTGTCATTTTTTATTTCAAATCTACAGTCTCATTCTACTTCTTAATCCTAAATAGATATCATGACTTTTTGGAGTAATATTGTCACTAGGAAAACTTAGTTTATAATTGATTTATAAATGGAACTGTATGATTTCATGTTTAGAGAATGCTTTCTTTCCATTCAGTCTACCCTTTATTCCACAGCTGAAATCTTTCACCAAAATGTCATTTAACTATCCATCTAAAGGACTGTTCTTTAATTATCTCAAGCACCAAAAAAGTAATCTAGCTATTGATAGTAATATTTAATATTTGTTGAGTACTTACTCTGTATCAGGCTCTATTTTAAGCATTGCCTACATTATCTCATTTTATTTTTCCAACAACCATAGAAAGTACATACTATTATCTCTCTTTTGCAGATGAAGAAATAAGCACAGAGAGGTAAAAATAACCTGCCAGGTGATAAAATGAGGATTCAAACCCAAGCAGTTTGAACACAGCCACCCTGTCTTACACTCTTTAACAAAAGCCTAATTTTGCAGTATTTAACTTGCCAGAGAAGGAGATGTCTACACTCTAGCACCACCACTGCCACCATTCTACACTTAATCATTAGATCTACACAAGTATAACCATATTCAGATGTAAGCATGGATTAGATCTAAACTTTTAGTTGTTTTGGTTCACTGCATCAGTTTATGTGTCTCGTAAGTGCTAAGAAACTTGAAGTACTTATTCTTATTACTTGTGACAAGGTAAATCATCTCACCAAATCTTTAGCTTATATTCAGTAATTCCACCATCACTTAAAACTGCCACTGTTAAGAGATTCTTCAGTTCCATTTTTCTCTCCCTCTTAGATTCCTCTTAATCAAAATAAGCCTTTTGTTGTCATCCCAGGATAGAGAGGTAAATTTAATAGCAAATTTAGTATGACTAGTGTAAAAATCTAGGGAAGGATATAATTGGCCCTTCTTGAGTCTGGCCTCTAATGGAATCCGTCAGCTATTTAGGGGGAGAATAGTTAGAGATTTGGTTTGATGGGATAAAAATTAGTCATTTGGGCGTGTTCATACACTTTCACTTTCCCCCAGTCCACCAAAGGGAATCTTCTTTTGATAATACAACACCCTCTTCCCTTACCCTTAGAAAAGTTGATCTTGCAAGGTCATTTCCTAGTTTTTGTGAGGAAGTGCTAGAGAATGAGTAGAAAGGGACTGGATGTGAAAAGCTGGAGGACATGATAAAGTGCTGGGAAGGGGAGGAAGAGGGAGAGATTATAAATTGACTGGGCTGGGAATGGAGAAAATGTTTAGTGGAGGGGTTTTGGTGAAGGAGACATTTTGGAGAGTGTGGTGTGTGAAAAACATTGAAGGGAAGTAGGGAAAACGGTATCCCTTCCCTGAGAAGGGTTGCTTGTGATTATGAACTGAATCTTCTATAACATATTTTGAGAGACCCGAATAGAGAATAGAATTCCTTTTAATCTTGCAGGGAATGAGGAGTGGCCCAATTATGTGTTGAGTTGTGTTTCTTTTGTTCTTTAGAGGGAGAAGATGGGTAGTTAGCTTGGGTGGTGTTGAGCTTGAGGTTCCCAAAGAACCTCAGGTAGGGGTGTCCAAAAAAGAGTTGGAAACACAGAATTAGAACTCTTGAGAGAATAGTTGTGGTTACAGATAAAGATTTGGGAGTTACAAGCAAGCAGAAGGGTTTATGGGTAAGAGTGAACCAGGAAGGAACTTTCAGGACACATAAGATAGAGGAGCTCAGAAAGAAGAGGTACCAAGAAGAGAAATAGTAGTCATGTGACAGGATAAGAACTAGGAGAAACTGGTCTCCAAGCAACTAAAGAAGGGGACAGTTTCTTTTTTTTTTTTTTTTTTAAAGATTTTATTTATTTATTTGATAGAGAGAGACACAGCGAGAGAGGGAACACAAGCAGGGGGAGTAGGAGAGAGAGAGAAGCAGGCTTCCCACGGAGCAGGGAGCCCGATGCGGGGCTCGATCCCAGGACCCTGGGATCATGACCTGAGCCGAAGGCAGACGCTTAACGACTGAGCCACCCAGGCGCCCCGAGACAGTTTCAGTGGTAAAGGATGGACAGAATACCAGATACTGCAGAACACCAGTGTGCCAGAGCCAGCTCAGACCGGCTTGTGATAGTCAGCCGTTAAATTTTCAGGGTTTCTGTGAGCCCGTTATTATCCACAGCCATTATTTAAAATACAGTGGTGTATACTTGCAATTAAACAAGTTACGTTAAAATAAAAAAAAAAAAGGTAATAAACACACCATCGGCATTACTTCCTAATTATTTTACATGTTTTTGTTCATGTTGATTGTATCTGAATGGTAGAAACGCTGCGTGGCATGCTCCAGGTCTGCCCACCTCAGCACTCAGTGACATCACGCTGGTAGCCTCAACTCAGTCCTGGTGGGAGTATTTACACCACAGAAATTGGCAAACACTGCTAATCAGGGCATTTTTCCCTGTAAGGAGAACCACTTGTTAAACATTTACCAGCACAGCTTTGGACAAATAGAGTGAAAATCGAGAAAAGTCTAAAGGATTTAGCAAGAAGGAAACAACGTGTAAATTTTGCCTTAGTTTCAGTAGAAAGGTGTGCGAAAACCACAGTAAAGTGGGTTGAGGAATGAAGTGAAGAGACATGTTCAAAAAAGTTTGAGAGCTATTGGGTTAAGGCAGATTGTTATTGTTGATTTTTGTTTTAGGTGTAGGGCCCATGGAGTATATACAATGCTTATATACCTTATTAATCTCCAAAAAAGAAGTAACGTGTGCAAATTTGCTTTATGGTGGAAACCTTTCTGTTGGAAGGTCTTAAGGAACTAGTTATCTACAGAACACATTTTGGGAAATGCTGCTATAGTATTTAACAAATAAGATGATATTGGTTGTAAGTTTGAGTGAGATAAATATTCCTGTTATTAAAGTTTGTTAGTTTTCTAAAGGAACAATGTCAAGAATGGCTGTTGCATTTTGTTGAAGTATTTTTTTTGCATTGTTTCAGATAATCATCCGGTTTCTTTTAAAACTTGACGTAGTGCTGTGACACGTTATTTAGTAGATATTCTGGGGGTAAATCTTTGCCTGAGGTAAATCCAGCCTGATTATGGTGGTTTGTTCTTCTAGTATATGATTGAGTTTGTTCATTAGCATTTTATTTATAACTTTAAATCAATATTACTAAGTAGGACTGGTATTTTTCTCTTTTTTGTTAGGTTTTAATATCAATGTGCTACTTTGGAAAGTTAATTTGGCCGCGGTATTTTCTTCTATTCATAAACAATTTTGTAACAAGAAAATTACCTCTTCCTTGAAAGTTAGAAAAACATAATCTAGAAAATTATCTAGGCCCAAAGCTTCTTGGGGAAATAATTCTTTGATAAGTTTTTGGTGGCTTTCATTGTTAATTGTTTTTCTATTTCTTAAGTCAACTTTTGCCATTTATACCATTTCAGACAAATTAGTTTGAGTAAATTGCCCCTTGGCCTGCATTATTATCTATTTATATCTGAGAGACGACTTTTAGCAGAACCTAAAAAGTTGGATGAGTAGGTATGAAGAACCCCTATATAATGTGGGTTCTATTGAAATGTCAGGGGTTTGTCTGCTGTTCTCACAGCCTAGTTCTCTGGCGTATAGGGTTGAGTAGAAGGATTTATAATCTAATGAATATAAACCAATCTGTATTTAATTGACCAGATGGAGAATGTGAAAGAGCTATAATCCTTGGTATACATTACCCCCAGAATGGATCTTGTTTCTTCTCTACTGTAGTTAATGTTTGGAAACTACACCTTCTATTTGTGGTACAGTGCAATTCTGAATGGATACAGAAAGGACATTACTGATCTTAGTTCTAGGAAGAGTTTGGGGAAAGGCTATAGAATTCTGTCTCTGAAAGCTGCAGGAGCTGGTCCAGTTTTCTGTTTGATCCAACTCTTGGGGCCACGAGCTAGGAATACATGGCAGTTTACTTTCTTCTTGTCTACTTTTTAATGAACTCATATGTATTTCAAAGGGAAATTGGGACCAATGTCAAAGAAAGCTTGTACGATTTACTCTTAACCAGGAGTCAGCATTCTTTAATTTTTCAGATAGAGATTTTGTTCCAATTTTTCTTTATTAATATTCTTTCCTTTTTTCCCCATATACTTAAGCCCTTTTTAGTTTAATTAAACATAAAAAAAGTCAAAGTGATAATCCATTATAGATAAAGTTGTTTCTCATGTGTTATACATGTTATATACAATGAATAGTTTTGGTGTGGATACTCCTTTCGTTTTTGACTAACAAATCAGAGAGCATTTATGTAAATTGCTCTGATACAGGTTGGTAATCAGTCAGAGAACAAAACATACAGGTCTAAAACACTGACAAACCAGCTTTTTCTATAGAAGAATATGTCCCATTCTGAAAACAAATAATTACTTTATTATTAGCGTTGAGTCTATGTTAAGAGATTTTTCAATTCCCAAAGAAAAGTACTAAATAGTGCTAGAGAAACAAACAAAATTCATTGGCTGTAGTTTATATTCTTTCATGTTAGAAATAACAAAATGGGAAAACGTTTTATACTCATAATCCACTACTTTGATGTTATGTATCAGGTAATAGAACAGTTTTTGCAAGTTCCAAGTTTGCAAAGGTGTAGAATTTAAAAAGAAAAAAAAATGGAATTTTATATAGGTTAGACTGTGCAGATCATTGGGTCTGGAAGTTCGGGCTATTAAGGCCCTAATGATAAGGCTTTTGGCACTAGATGCTGTTTTGTCTTTATGGAATGTACAGCTATTCTAGGATCCCTGAGCCCTTCGTAAGAGCCAAAGATATGAATCCTGAGACCTTTGGCACATTTACATGAATATTTTGCTCTCTGGGTCTTCCTTTTAAAAATCTGCACATGGAATGTGCTACATCCACTGTGCCTAAATGGTTGTGATACATGACTATACTTTTACTGTAGGCTTAATAGCCATGTGCCATCTGGAATGAAATTCTGTATTTTAATAAATAGCATATTTGCTATGTGTAGCTTTTAGCAAACACCTATCTTTTGAGATTATTAATTCTTTTAAGATCTAGTTTTTCTTAAGTCTGTCCAGTAATGTAGGTGGCGTTGTTAAGTTGACCTAAAAGATGGATGAGATGAAAGACCTTAACTCATGATCAGTGACAAGTAGGAGAGTAGGTGAAGTAAACCTAATACATGTCTCTTTAAGAAGATTCTCCAGCCCTGTGTGATTTACAGTTGGTAGTCTGTTGGTTACTTCTAGAGAATATAAAAATAAGGGAAAACAAATATTCAGAGTGAAATCCAACAGAGAAAATAAATTTATTTGTGCCTGTACATTTTGGCAGCCTAGGTTGTCTAAAAATTTTGAGTATGTGTATATCAAATGTTTTGTGTTTTTTTTTAATTGTTCAGATTTGAAAGAAGCCAACTCTAAGCCACAGCATACAAGAAGACCATTTTCTCAAACAGGAGTCGCCCTTTCACGGTAGGTAAATGCAGAATTTATTTTACTAAATTGGTATTTTAAAGTATCTTTTTAAAAGAACATGCAAATGCTTCATAATATTTTATTGTAAAATTTCTTAGAGAGCTTTTATTTTGGCTATCAGAATACTTTCTGTTGTGTAATTTACCATCAGTTGAAGGAGAACACAGTAATGTATTTGTCTAAGACAAAACAAAGATAGGAGAGTGACCTAGAAGTTGAAAAATAACTTAGATCCTTAGAATTAAGTCTCAGGCACAAGTATATTATTTTAGGTTCCTATAATACTTACAATTAAATTGAGATAAAAATAAAAATATCTTGCCTGGTTCCCTCTAGGCCATGCAACCATGATCCTTGCTCACAAAGCAGAAAGTAGTTTCAATATCCAATACTCATATATATATTTTTTATTCGGGGAGTTAAAATCTGATACTACAGTTATTTATTTTATTGCTCACATTTTTTCCAGCTCCCAGTGGCCAAAGCTGAAATAATTTGAGCAATAAAATAAATAACTATAGTATTGGATTATAGCTCCCCAAATAAAATATATATACATGATTCTACACTGATATAGATAAATGACTGAATCAATAAATGTGCAGTTAAATATGTGCAGTTTTTGTATATCAATTATACCTCAATAAAGCTGTTAAAAAAAAAAAAAAAGACTGAGGAACTACCCCAGATATGGAGAATAAGAAGACATGGCAACTAAATGCAATGTGGGATCCTGGATTGGATCCAGGAACTGAGAAAGGACATTAGTGGAAAAACTGATGAAGTCTAAAGAAAGTAGTTTATAGTATTGTGCCAATGTTAATTTATTAGTTTTGATCATTGTACTGTGGTTGTAATATGTCAACAGCAGGAGAAGCTAAGTGAAGGGTACATGGGAGCTTTCTGTCTTTGCAAATTTTCTGTAAGCCTCAGATTATTTCGAAATAGAAAGTTCTTTAAAAGTCCCACTGGAGTCCCTAAATAATCATTCTCGTTAGATTTTCATTGATTTATAGGGCAAGTTTCTATTTGTTTGCACATCTTAGAACAGAGAGAAGCAGGGGCATTCTTTTCATCAAGGATACTCCTTGAACTGTGTTTCTTAATCCTAGCCATACACACTGCAGTCCCTTCCTCCACAAGTTTGGTCTCCATTTATTACTTCAGCCAGTTACTTCCAGTCCCCTAGAAGACCTGTGAGTGGGAAAATTCCATGAGGCTCTGCCTCCTCGGGAACCATATCTTAGCAAAGTTTTTAGTTGGTGATGATCAGGGTCTGATTTGAATTTTCAAACCCAAACTGGGAGAATGTTTAGATCTCATTAATAATCTCTTGGCCCATCAATCTTCATAACCCAAGGCAACATCTGAACTTAGAATTAGGAGAATTAGGAGTCTTATAGTTGAATGGTAAAGATGAGGGAAGATCATACTGTTTTTAGGCAAAATGTCTGGGAATTCAGTGAATACAAGTAGTACTAAGGGAACTTTAATTCTTACAGAAAATGAACAGCAGCTATAGTTTGCTTAGAAAATCAGTGTAACTTTAGAAAAACCTAAAGCCATTTCAAATTGAAAGACCAAACTCTTGAAAGACAAAGTAAGGGGCGGGTATATGCTTTGGCATCTAAACATGAGTGTTTGATCTGAATCCAAACATTTGAGCATAGAAATGAAATGCTAAGTATTAGGAATTCCTCTCTGAAGTTTTTTATTTTTTGCACGCAACTCTGTGTTCAACCAGTTTCGTAAACTACACTATTTTACACAATTCAGGTGAAACAAGAAAAAACAGAAGTTTGTACCTAGAGCAGCTAAATTCCTAGAGACCGCAGGCAGCATGGTGGCTGCCAGGGGCTGGGAAGAGGGACGGATGGGAAGTGCATGTTTCATGGGGACACAGTTTTAGTTTGGGAAGATGAAAAAGTTCTGGAGATGGTGGATGGTGGTGATGGTTGAACAATGTGTGAATGTACTCAGTGCCACTGAACTGTACATTTAAAAATGGTGAACATGGTAAATTTTTATGTTGTATATATTTTACCACAATTTTTCTGAAAAGCAAAAAAGAAATAATGGAAGTTTCCAGCAGTTAGTATTCCACTGCTTTGTCAGGGTACCCAGCTGTGAGGAGACTCTCTGCTCGAGGGCCTTTATCCTGAGGAATTTTTTATTTTTATTTTTTTTAAAGATTTTATTTATTTATTTGAGAGAGAGAGAGAATGAGAGGCAGAGAGAGCATAAGCAGGGGAAGCAGGAAGCAGAGGGAGAAGCAGGCTCCCCGCTGAGCTGGGAGCTCGATGTGGGACTCAGGCCTGGGACTCTAGGATCATGATCTGAGCCGAAGGCAGACACTTAACCAACTGAGCCACCCAGGCGCCCAGGAATTTTTTATCTTTTTATTAATCTAGAGACGATTCTCTGGGCATCATTTACCAACGGGCAGTTTAAATGGCCCCTCTGTCATCAATTGTGCATGTAAAAAGAAGCCTGGTACATAGGACACAGTAGAGCTGGGTCATGGGGAGAGTTGCTTGTGGGGTTAATTTATAACTAAGACCAATGAATCTATAAAAAGAAGAAAAGCCCCATAAGAAATATGTTAACTGATGGTAAGGGAGAAAAAAGGGCTTAGATAAAAGATATCTGAACTTGTTTGGTCCCAATGATTTTATGGCTGAGGAATTCAATTATAGGTATACTGGGTGGAGCAAATCACAATTCTGTAAATTACTAATAGGACATAATGATCTTTATCGTTTTCTGTATGTGCTCACATGCAAAGTTCAGTCCTGCCCTCTGTAAATAAACTCTCTGCCGAGCTATACTGCTGTGTATGAATGCAAGGCTTCAGGATTGGAACAGAGATAATGTTTACTTGTAAAACCTAAAAGGCAGGGAGGTGGTCCATTTAGAAATAAGATTAGGAACAAGGACAAGTTACTTTTGCTTTTGAATTTTGATTATCGGGTTTTTTTCACTTTACATTAAATTCTTTTAAGACATTTTTATGACTGAAAAGTTGAAAATATTTTTTAAATAAAAAGATCACATTTAATCACACATGCTGTCCTTTTCTTAGTTCTGCATAGTTCTTGTTAATGTGTTCACATTTTGTATTTACTAAGAGTTACAGTATATGTAGCATTTTGCTTCTTTTACTGTTAGAGCATATAAATCTTTCTTTGTTTCTACCTGGCTTCCAGATTTGTTGTAGTGGCAACACAATAATAAATCTTAATGATACCACATAATTTACTAAGCCAGTTTTGAGGTGGTTTCCAGTTTTTTATTATTATACAATTGTTATTTATTCTTATATCATTACATATAGGAATATATTTCACTTTTTTTTTAGGATTTTATTTATTCATCTGAGACACAGAGATACAGAGAGAGAGAGAGCATGAGCAGGGGGGAGAGGCAGAGAGAGAGGGAGAAGCAGGCTCCCCGCTGAGCCAGGAGCCCAATGCAGGGCTTGATCCCAGGACCCCGAGATCATGACCCGAGCCGAAAGGCAGATGCTTAGCCATCTGAGCCACCCAGGCGCCCCTATATTTCACTTTTTAAAAAATAATCTTGTTCAACTGCATTGCTGGAAGAGGAGTTTCTTTGTTAAAGGGTTTGAGCAACTACATTAGTCTTTTGTTATTAGTATTTAAGACATTTCAGATTGCTCTGGAGATACGTTACCAGCAATATGAACAGAGACGTATTTCCTCCGAAGCATACGTTTAAATGATTTCTGTTCATTTAAATATATTATCACTTAGCAGTGGCTTTGTGTGTGTGATAGTGGGATAAGGGTGGAGAGTGAGGAGTTTAACCTCAAGTTTAGGTATCAGAATAATATGGGGTTTTTGGTATTTTTTTGTTTTGTTTTGGTCTTGGCTAGGAAAAAACCTACTTAATTGCAAGGAGGTGCAGATGATTTCCTGAGGTTATGCCAAATTTAAATAAAATGTAAAGACTGTGCTGCGGGTCCCTTATGGCTTGCAAGTCCACGTGTTGCTAGTTAGAAAGGAATGACTGCTTTTGAAAATGCAGGTTTAACAAAGTAGGACTTCCAGAGAGGTGGATACAAATCAGTTGTTTAAAAAAGATTTATCTAAATCAAATATTCTAAATTTGTGGTTTGAATATTTGAGGGGAATGGTCGTTTTAGAATAACGATATAGAGAAAATTTTAAGATACAAAATTACATGATTAAAATGTATTACAATGAACAGGAAAAGGATTAGGGGTGATTGTCTTTTCTTTTCTTTTTTTTTTTTTTTTAAAGATTTTATTCATTTATTTGACAGAGAGAGAGCACAAGTAGACAGAGTGGCAGGCAGAGGGAGAGGGAGAAGCAGGCTCCCCGCTGAGCAGGGAGCCCGATGCAGGACTCGATCCCAGGACCCTGGGATCATGACCTGAGCTGAAGGCAGATGTTTAACCGACTGAGCCAGCCAGGCGCCCCTTGCCTTTGCTTTTCATTCTAAACCTTCATTTGAGGGTTAAGTGTTATAGTTAATGACATGAAGTTGAGATTATAGGTTTTAACTGCAATACAGTTTACTGTATTTTTTATATCAAATAAGCAATGTAATAACAACAATACAGATCATTTAAAGAAAAAATTATCTATAATCTTAATATTCTTATTCAAACTATTCTAAAGTTGCCTTCCAGTTCTTAATAAACATACACACATATTTTTATATGTCTATGTAGTATTTGATACATTGCTATCCATTGACACTTAAGGGATTGTATTAAATGATTTCTAAATTCTATTTCCATTTAAAACAATGTTTTAAAACCTAGCTTTGTCCAAACTATATAATATTTTGTGAAAAAATGTATGTCAACCATAGTGGGTACTATCTTTACTTAAAAATGTTAGTCACAGCTGTAATATGTTGAGGGTTAAATTCCTAAAAATTAAGCCTGAAAGAAAAACTTCCGTGATATAGAGACTCTGAATTAACAATTAAACTTCAGAATGAATGGTAGGTTTGATTATTTGAGATTCTTGAGGAATAAATCAAATGAAGCCGTGTTCTCAAATAATTTAAGTAAAACCTAACCGTACAAATATGTCTGATAAGAGAGGATACAAGAGATTACTTTTGACAGTTACTTAATTCTCATTTATATCCTGCACTTTCATTCTTAGCAAATACTTTTAATCTTTTCATAATTTCTTAATTTTAATATTTCCATCAACTAACACCATATAAAATTATTGATTTTGGCACCGAGTTAGGAAAAAAATGTACATGTCTTCATCATCTCCCCTTCCACACTTTTCTTTGCCTTTAAAAAAAATACCAGTAAGGAGCTCTCCAGTCCTAGCTATAGCATGCTTGATTATCTGGATACTTTCAACGACTCGTATGTTACAAATAATATGCCAGTTCTACCACAGTATCATGTAAGAGGTCAATCATTGGAAGCCACTATTATTCCATGAAACATAGTGAAGCAACTCTGTTACTCAATTTTTTTCTTTATACTGATGAACTCCTTGTCCTTCAATCCAGATCCTGTGATCTGAAATCTTTTAAAATATTAAAAGTTTGGTATTTTTAACCTTTTATACTCTCAGTAGACAGGACATAGGAAATTTAGTGACGTAAACATCTTTAATAATCTTTAAAAGTCATAAGACTTGGTAGCTGGGACGAAAAACAATTAAGTATAAATTTCAGGGAAATACCATAATGGCATGACTTTTGTTTTCTTTTGTTAGCAAGCCACATGGCTTTCCTCTCAAACTCAAGGAATACGTAGTTCGGGCTCCTTTTATGATTTGGTTTCATCTGCATCACAGAAATATATGTTTTCCTAAGTTTACTCACTATAATTTGTGATTGCTATTTTTCTTATCTGCGAAGGAAGTACAACAGCTCCCACTGGGGAAATACAATGTTAAGTCAATCCTAAAATAAGAAATCTAAGGGAAAGGTCACATCCTAATAACTTGTGCAAATCTAAATTCCCATGGAGCTTTAAAATTATTTTGTAGGAGTAGAGTATTAACAATGTGGTGTTGAACTTCTTCCAGATAGCGTCGTAAAATTGAGAGCACTTTTGTGTCCAGAAGTGACCACTGACGTATAAATATAATTGACAAGAACTGATTTTTTTTTTAGCAATCTATTTTGAGTATCCAGAGAAATCTAGCATAACTACCAAACCATGAAACATTTTCTTGTTGTTTTCACTGGAAATATAAGGTGTATCATTCAGGAAGTATTATAATCATTACATACAAACAATGAAGATGATTTTCCTACTACTATAGAGATGTTTAATACTCAACTTTTTACCAACACTGACCTCTGATTATACTTTATTCCAGAGAATATCACTGTTTTGGGAGTCAGGATACCTGGGTTGTAATCTTTCCTCTTCTGTTAACTGGCAATTTCTTTAAAAACTTGGGACCTCAATTTCCTTACCTATTAAGTGGGAGGTGTTTATTGTGAGGATCAAGTAAGATCAGATATACAAGGGGCTTAGAAAATTCTTAGAGGATTATATGTCTTTAAGGGATGAGCATAATTGTTGCCTTAAATTTTTATCTTCTCCAAATGAAATCAAAATAGAGGACAAGTAACTTATTCCATCCCATTCAAGCTAAGAGTCACCAGGACACCCTAATCAGTGCTCCAATCACTGACCAAATCCAGGTCATTTTTTAAAAGGGTGGGATTTGAGTGCAAGCCACTCCCTTATACTGTAATACTACACAAGAATTACATTTGCCACCAGGATGATTGCTTCCTAGCACATACTAATTTTTTTTTAAGGATGTGTGGTTGGTGCACATCTTTATTCCTTAATCTGTACTTTCTTATTACCAGTTAAAGTGGAACAGAATGCGGTTTTGCCTTTTGACCTGCTGCTGTTTCTTTCCTTAATGGTGATTATGTGTTTTCAGTAATTTAAGGATTTATAGGAACATACCTGGTTGTCCTCCCTGCTGGGACCCATTCAGTAGCAGGAGCTATTTGTTGAAATTATTGAGATATTTCTGCACTTAGTTATTTCAGTCTCAGACCCCACAATAATATATTGTCACATAATAAGAGATAACAAAATAATTTGCTTAAATGCTTATCTGTGTGATAGGAGTTTAAAGAATTTCTGCAATGATTCAATATGTTTTAAAACTACCTTTGTTCAAGAAAAACATTAAGCCCCTTCATCGTATTAGTTTGTTTTTAAAATTTTATTTTAAGCACCAATATGAAAAGGGTGACACGTAACAGATCTGTACTCTACCACATTTGACCAGAAAAAGTGCTTACTAGAAGTAATCACACTTCTAAATATGCAGTGCCTCTGGGTCTAACAAAGTAGACCCACTTCCTCTAAGTTCACATCCTTTTAAAGAACACCTGACCTGGGATGCATTGGTGGCTGGAATGTGTTGGAGTGACTTGACTTTCAACCTTAAGTGAAACATGAAAGTTAGAAAAAATGCTGCCAAGTTGTGTTCTCAGTGTATGGACTAACTGTTTTTATCCATCAGACTTTGGAATAAAAGTAATAGCAACAGCAAGTAAGTATCTAAGAAGAATACGTTTTTTGTACACTTCTGCTCCCTGGTGCCAAATGTGGTGGGGGAAAAAAATCTTTCTATATCTGAATCTACTGATTGCTGCTACTATAATTTTGTTTTTCCAACCTCTTTATTTCCATTGATGTTGATTTAGTTCAGATTTTCCTAATTCCTCACCTGAGTAATTGCAAGTTATCTGTCTGACTCAACAGTCTGCTGTTTGCATTTCATCCTCCCAAGTTGACGGTTATCTTTCTAAAATGCTGTTTGTTTACATTTCACCCTCCTTTCAGGGAGCATTAGAAACTTTGTGGTCAGCCTCAGCCTGTTCCCTCCATGTGCTACCACAAATATTATGGCTCAGCCACATCAGACGGCGCAGTGTTCCCCTCACAGCATTTGGTTCATGACTGGAACATACCAATTATCCTATCGTACTATAACCGATTTTACAGGCAGTTTTAGGATTGAGCTTCTTGAGAGCAGAGACCATCTTCTGGCTATCCCTAGTGCTTAACACAATTCTTAGCAAATATTATGCAATTAAGGAAATGATGATGTAATTGAAATTAAATGATTCAGATATACTTTTATTTCTACTAATTAGACATAATGTTATTAGCAGTCTTGCCTAAATATTATTTTTAAATTTACCAACTAGAGATGCAAAGCATGTACAAAATTGAATTATTTTAAAAGAATTTCCATGACATATATATGTATTTATGATTTTGTGGATTTAACATTTACACAGGCTTTTTCTTTTTGCACATATTGTAAATGAATCCATAAAATTGCATAAGTACCTCATCAGCTACTTTTTACCTGTATAATTCAGTTCACAGACTAGTGATGGACATTCAGTGTTCTGTTGCATCTGATGCAGGGCTTCCAAGTCAGGTAAAGGGCTAGGAAGTTTATTTATCATGAGATTTTTTTGGAAACCTGTTTATATGTATTATTTATTTATTTTGAAAGATTTTATTTATTTATTTGTCAGAAAGAAAGAGAGCGAGCGAGAGAGAGCACAAGCAGGGGAGAGTGGCAGGCAGAGGGAGAAGCAGACTTCCTGTTGAGCAGGGAGCCCTATGTGGGACTCAGTCCCAGGACCCTGAGATCATAACCTGAGCCAAAGGCAGACTCTTAACCGACTGAGCCACCCAGCTGCCCCTATATGTATTATTTATTAAACAAGTTATTTATTGAACTACTTTATATATGCCGCACTCTTCTAGGCAAAACAGAGATGAGATAGTCCTTGCTCACAGTCTTGTTTCAAAGATAGTACCTACACATACCATATGAAAGAAATAAATAACGGAGCCGGGCAATGTGTGATTGAGGAAAAACTTGTAGTAAAAATTTATGGAAGAACACATACATGCAGAGCTGGAATAGCGAGTAGTTGTTTCATAAGATGCTTGCACCTGGAAGAAAGGATATGGATACATGAGAAGGAAGAAGCTGGAAATTGTAAACATGAGGAGCATCCTGGGGTAGGAAGGTCAAGATATCAGTGGGCATGGTGTACTGGAGAATCAGTGGGAAGAAGTGCACATACGGAGGAAAAGGGCTCGGGTTGGCAGGGTACAAACGCTGGCCTGAGGAACATGGACTTTGTCTAGGAGGTACTGGGAGTTTGAAGATTTAGAAATAGGGAAGAGGTAAGACAGAAGCTCTCTGTGGAAGGGACAAGTGACAAAGATATTTTGATAACTTGTAAGATTTGGTGACTAAATAAGAAATGACGAAGATGGAAAGACAAAAGGGTCAAAGATGAACTTTTGACTGATATACAGAGAGATGAGATATTAAAAGAAATAGAGAAGAGGGACTCCTCTGAGGGAAGAAAGATGCACTTGCTTTTAGACTTGTTGAATTTGAAGTGAAGGTGGGATATCTAAGAAATATCCCAGAGAGACGTGAAGATAGGGGATGAGCCTTGTTTCAGACAGTGGAACTAGCCTGTTGATTTGGCTGTCATGGCATAGAGGGAAGCTGGGGGCTGCAGAACTGACACACAGGTCAAGTTTGAAAGAAGATGAGAGAGAGGACAGACTAGTATCATCGATGCCAAACGAAGAGAGTTTCATGAAAAGGAAAGGAAAACAACACTTAGTATCTCTTATGTACCTGGCATTGTGGTAATCACTTTACATATATAATCTCATTTAGTCCTCACAATTACCCTATAAAGTAGGAATTAGGATTATCCCTATTTTACAGGCGAATCAAGTTTAGCATGGTTCAGTAACTTGCCTGAGAGTACACTGTCAGTACAAGGTGGAATCTGGATTGAAATGGAGATCTTTCTGACTCCCAAGCTCACGTATTTTTTTTTACTGAAATAAAATGTGAAATGACAATGAAAGGTCAAGAAGAATGAAGAAAAGAATAATGCCATTAACAGTTAGAAGGAAGAGACTGTCATTTAAGATTAGGGTTTAAGTCCAGCTGTAGAGAGGGGTATTTCCACGAGCTGTGAGGGTAACAGGTGGTGTGTGAATGAAGGGAGTGATTTTAGACCACTGAGAATTTTGGCAGCAAGTAGGACAGTTCTCCTGGAGCAGCTGAGTCAAGTAAAGTCGAGAAGAGAGCACATCAGTGTAGAAGGAGGAAATAGTGCAGGGGTGAGGTCTCAGGATAGCCATTAAAGAGAAACAGACCCTGTGAGAAAAGATTGCTTCCACTAAGTTTGGAAGAAAGGAGAATGAGCTTAAATGTGACCACTCTCCCAGTAGGTAAAGAAGAAAGGTGTCAGAGAAGCATAGGTTTATCAAAGCACTAACTATAGTATTTCTGAAGTTATATCTTACTTGGAAGAAAAGCTCATTAAAATAAAGGCATAGCAGCCAAGTGACCTTAATCAAGTCTCTTTCCCTCCTCTAGGCTCATATGTTAGACAAATTAGATTAAGTTAGACCAATTGATCTTTAAAGACCCTTCCAATACTTAATTTTCTATACATGTAGAAAGGAACAGCCTTGGTCTATTCACAGATAGGGCAATCATGTAACTTTATATATCAAAGGAATTTGCAGGAATAACTAAAATAAAACAAAGAAAATTTTTAGAATTTTAGGTCCACAAGTCAAAATTTCTGAATGTATCCTTCCCCCCCCTTATTAAAAATTATTAAAATGTCTGAGTGTGTTGCTAACTTTAAACTCTTGAAGACAAGGACCATATCCTGTTCTCTGATGTGTCTTAGGATAGAGCATAAGGCCTGCTACACAGTAACAACTCAATCAATACTTATTAAATGAATGAAAGTTGAATTACAAAATAAAAGGTCACCAGTAGAGGCTTTGTATAGTACTCTTTCCATGTTTTTTCTCTGCTTTGATTGTTCTTATCAGTCTCCCCCATGACAATTCAGAAACATACTATGTTAAGACAGTCATGTACCTGCCTTGTTTTTGTCTCATTTTAATTGTTTTTCATTTGGTTACTAGGTTGATTTCTTGTTAAAAAGGAACTATACTTGGGGCACTGACTGACAGTTCATGGAAATCTCAGGGTTTTTCAAAATTATCTTTTGTAGTAACTTAAAAATTAATTAGTATCCTAGTTTCCCATCTTTTGTTAACTTAAATTTTACCAAGAACATTTCTTTTCTGAAAAAGGAATTGTGTTTCATGTTATGAAGGAAAAGTGATTTAGAAAAAAACCAGAAATCTATTTCTGAAAAATTTAGTGATGCTGGTGTAAGAAAAAAAAAAAGCCACAAGAAGTCATCCCAAATTTAGTAACGCTTCCCATCTTAAACACGTGATTTCGGTTGTCCTCAGGCTTGCTAAAGGTTATAAAATGTCACTATAATACGTTACTTCCTTATGAGTTCTTACTACCTCCTCACTGTGGATGGAGTTGTAAAAACCCTGAAGTATGACAATATAGTTTATTACACTTTTAGTTAGAAGTATTCTCCCAAAAGAAGCCAAGAACTAGAGGAAATGGATTTAAATTTACAGCAGTTTGGTGAAACAGCATATATTTTTCCCAGACCACTAGAATAGCAAGCCAATTTGTAACTTTAATGCCTGGTATGGTGGAAAAGTTACAGCTGTAACAAAATCAACAGAGACATCTCTGGCTAGTATTCTTAAGTGAGAAAATCGAGTGCAGGAATATTTTCCCAAATGCATGTTTTTTATATACTTTATACTACTTTCTAGAATATTATCAATTTTACTTAGTGCTATTTTGGGAGTCACTTATTCTTCTCATCTTTCTGATGAAGAATTAGAGCCAGAGTTGACATTTCACTGTTAGTCAACTTCACCTTCAGTGATCTGGTGATCCGAAGATGTCTTTCTATCCCTTTCATTACCAAGCTTCAAGTTGGCAGATTGTCATTGGTCCTTCCTTACCCTGAGTTGGAGATTTACAGTATTTGTTTACATGGGTTACATAAAAATGCAGACTTCAACAAATGACTTTTTTTTAAAAAAAGATTTTATTTATTTATTTGAGAGAGAGAGCATAGAGGGAGTGTGAGAGGGAGAAGCAGGCTCCCCACGGAACAGGGAGCCCGATGCTGGGCTCGATCCCAGGACCCTGGGATCACGACCTGAGCCGAGGGCAGACGCTTAATGACTGAGCCGCCCAGGTGCCCCTATATAAATGACTTTTTGATTCTTGGATAGAAACTGAAATGTTGGGCAAGACAACCAAGTATCCAAAAATTGAATGCTCAGCTGAAGATGTACAGTTAGTTATCCTGGGTTTTGAGTCAAGATAGTAGCATAGCTTATAGAATCAGCCATCCTGTGAAAATATGAACTTGAAGGAAAAGGATAATTGATATTTAAAATTTCTTCCTTAAATGTTTGTTCAGGGCCACCTGCGTGGCTCAGTTGGTTAAGCGTCTGCCTTCAGCTCAGGTGGTGATCCTGGGGTCCTGGGATCGAGCCCCGCATCGGGCTCCCTGCTCGGCAAGGGGCCTGCTTCTCCCTCTCCCTCTGCCCCTCCACCCTGCTTGTGCTCCCTCTCTCACTCTTTAAATAAATAATATCTTTAAATAAAGAAAATCTTTAAAAAAAAGTTTGTTCAATTTTAAGTATTTATTTTTTTCAAGATACACAGTATTATTTTAAGAGTATCCAGTTTACTATGACACATATAAGTTATATCGAAAAGGTTATCTTGTAATTTAGAATACAAGAGGTAGAGTGAAAAGTATTGAGTGCTAAAAAAAAAGAAGGAAACTGGGTGTTTTACCCCAATTTGCTTCTTCCTCTTTGGAGTGCTGTGGATTTTATTTTAGCTGTTCTGTTTCCCCAGCCATGGGCAGTGTCACCATGTCTGTTAAAGTCTTCTGGACTTAGAGAGTTAGAGCCACCTATAAATCAGCAGTCTGAGTGGAATCTTGGCAGATGAGGTCTCAGTCAGGAAACACGCATTTTGTTTATATTTAGATAATTTGAGAGCCTGGCCTCTGGGCATTCTGTAAGAAGTCCAGAAAAGGGAAGCCTGAAAAACAGAATATTTATTATGAATGGATGTTACCTTTCTCACTCAGCGGTTTAATTCCAAGCAGCTTGAGCAAAATGAAGGATGTTGTCTCTTTTGACTTTCTTGGCAAGATTTTTCGAAGAGAGTGAAGTGTCCAAATCAAAGGAGCACGAAGACCGTAGCAGAGAACATGGGATGACAGCTGGCCTGAAGAAGGCCTTTTTGGCATTGTTGAGAAAGGCCTTTGACTCAGAATCTGAAGAGGTAGCAAGGGTGATCAGTTTGCTCCATAGCATAGCTGATACATTTGGGAAAGTCCTTTGAAACAGCCATGTCGAAAAGAGGTGCAGAGGTGCTGAAATACCAGGGGGTTTCAACCAAGAAGAGCACTTCTATTAGAATCACTTGTCAAGTTGTAAAACAAAGCAAACAAATGGAACAAATAAAATTAATTCTTTAGTATCTGAATGACACAGGAGTTCTGTTTTCCCTTGCAAAGCATGTGTTCCATAAGGTAAAAATTGGAAGAAATAGCATTAGGTTCTGCTCTCAGAACCTACTGTGCACAACGATTGTGATTTAACTTTTCTCTCCTAGATTCTGATAGTCATTTACTCACTTTATCACCTGTACTAGAAGGGGATACAAAGGATAATAAGAGATCAGTATATTTAGATTTGCAGTTCAGCTGTTCTTCAGTTACCCTTGAGGCCTCTAACATCCATCACTAAGGATGATTAGTAATTAACTTGAACCATAGAATTAGAATTTGTATGGCTTGATAGGTATAAACCAGTTATGGGGACCTCCATAATTCCAAAATATGAGTAAGTGATGAGTCATACACTTACTACTGCTAATTCTTTTTTTTTTTTTTTTTTAAGATTTTATTTATTTATTTGAGAAAGAGTGCACGTGAGCGGGCACAAGCTGGGGAGAGGGGCAGAGGGAGAAGTAGGTTCCCTTTCTTAGCAGGGAGCCCGATGCAAGGCTCCATCTCAGGATCCTGAGATCATGACCTGGGCTGAAGGTAGCCACTTAACCAGCCGAGCCACCCAGGTGCCCCAGTACTGCTAATTCTTGAGATCCTTGATTGTAGAACAAATTTTTCTGTTAAAACAATGTATTGTGTATTTTGTATCTCTATTAGATCATTAACCTTTTAGTTGCACAACCAGTAAATAACAAGCTCTTCTCTCACTGTCTTTTATTGTGGTAAAATATATTTAATATAAAATTTGCTATTTTAACCATTTTCTTTTCCTTTTTTTTTAATTTTTTATTTGAAAATAGTTGACATACAGTGTTCCATTAGTTTCAGGAGTATAACATAGCAATTCAACATCTCTATATGTTACGCTGTGCTCACCACAAGTGTAGCTGCCATCTGTCACCATACAATGCTATTATGATGTCACTGACTGTATTCCCAATGCTATACCTTTTATTTCTATGACTGGAAGCTTGTATCTCCCACTCTTCTTCACCCATTTTGCCCCTCCCCCCTTCCCTCTGTTCTCTGTGTTTATAGGTCTCATTCTATTTTTGTTTGTTTATTATTTTGTTTTGTTTCTTAGATTTCACATGAGTGAAATCATATGGTATTCGTCTTTGTCTGACTTACTTCATTTAACATAGTACTAGGTCCATCCATCGCTTCTCGGCCTTTTGGCCAAGATCAAGTGTACTAGGTCCATCCATGTCACAAATAGCAAGATCTCATCCTTTTTTATGGTCTTGTAGTATTCCATTGTGTGTGCTTGTGCATGCATGTATCGCATATCTTCTTTATCTATTCATTTCGTTGCTCCCATATCTTGGCTATCATAAATAGTGCTGCAGTAAACATAGAGGTGCATATATCTTTTGGAACTCATGTGTTCATTCTCTTTGGGTAAATACTCAGTAGTGGGATTATTGGGTCATACGGTATTTTTTTTTAAATTTTTTTAGTAACCTCCATACTGTTTTCCACAGTGGCTATACCAGTTTACATTCCCACCAACAATGCACAAGGGTTCCTTTTTCTCCACATCCTCAACACTACTTGTTATTTCTTATGTTTTTTATTTTAGCCATTCTGACATGTGTAAGGTGATCTCATTGTGATTTTGATTTGCATTTCCCTGATGATTATGATGTTGAGCATCTTGTCATGTGTCTCTTGGCCCCATTTCAGCCATTTTAAGTATACAGTTCAGTGACATTAATTGCATTCACAACATTGTGCAAACATCTGCCCTGTCTATATTCAAAATGTCTCATCATCCCAAGTAGGAACTGCACCCATTAAACTATAACTCCCCATCACCCACCCATCCCTAGCCCAGGGTTATTTCTGTCCTATTTTTTGTCTCTATGAATTTGCCTATTCAGTTATTTCATTTAAGTGGGATCATACAAAATTTGTCCTTTGGTGTATTATTTCACTTAGCACAGTGTTCTCAAAGTTCATCCATGTTGTAGCATGTATCAGAACTCCTATTTCTTTTTTGGTGGAATAATATTCCTTTGTATGTATATACCACATTTTGCTTATCCATTCATTTGTTGAACACTTCTTTGATCCCACCTTTTGACTTGTATGAATAATTCTGCAATGAACCTTCAAGTGTTCAAGTATCTGTTTGAGTCCCCATTTTCAGTTCTTTTAGGTAGATACCTAGGAACACAAATGCTGGCTTGTATTCTGTGTTTAACTTTTTGAGGAACCGCCTAACTGTTTTCCATAGCTCAATGTGTGAGGGTCCCAGTTTTCACATCCTCCTGAACTCTTGTTGTTTTCCATATTTTTGATTAGAACCATTCTTGTAGGTGTAGACTGTTATGTCATTGTGGTTTTGATTTGCATTTCCTTAATGACTGATTCTGCTGAGTATCTGTTTATGTGCTTTTTGGACATCTGTATGTCAAATGTTTTTTTAAATTGAGCGATTGCCTTTCGCCTTTTTATTGTTCTTCTCTCACTTTTTAATTCATGTTCTCACATACTTCTCTATATAATCAAAAAGATAGTATAATTTGAGCCCAGGGAAATGCTTTCTATCAGTCATTTGTTGCCACATACATTGACTTAAGGTCAAATGCTTTTCATCCTGTTATCAAATCAGTACCTAAGAATCTGTCTTCAAATGATAGATTTTTTTTCTGGATGCCTTGATGTTGTGAAATTCCTTGTATTCTTTCCCAAATCTGAGTTTAATGAGCCCATGTGAGGGGGAGAAGCCCATGTATAGGGTATGATTCATTATGAAGTACTCTAGAAAATAAACATCCATTTTCATTTTCTTAGAATGATGAAGTTTTAAACCTGGAGGAGACCATCTCTGTCTCAAACTGGGATCTACAGATTCTTGGGGATCCACAAATATATTCTTGGGATCTGAGAGTTTTAGACTTTAAAAATATGACATTTTTATATTAATAATGTAAAAGGTCATTATAAAGCCCAAATTTCACAATTCAAAGACATTTTAAAGGTTTCTTGTATCACTTTTCTCACCTGGGAGTTATAGGGCCTCTGGGGAATCTCAGGACACAACCTTGGCAGGTGTCTAAGATTTTTTTCTTCCTTTAAAAGGGACCCATACATTAGTGAAGCTTAAGAAACTCTGATCAAAACCAATGCCTGTCCTTTTACAAAGAAGGCCTAGAGAAGTGAAGTGACTCACCAGAATTGCACAGCAAGTTAAACTAACCAGCACTAAAACCCAGGTCTTCTAAAGCTTTCTTCAGTGTTCTTTGTGCCACTGTGAGGATACCGCAGGGATCCTGGCATCACTGAGTTTAAAACGTAGTGGGAAAGCAGATGAACAAGGAATAACTAAAATGGCAAGTGTGTGAAGGAGAAGAAGGGTAATAGGAGTTGTATCGAGTGATAGTAGGGTGGTTTAACCCAGTCTGAGGGTTTGGGCAAGAGATTGTTATGCTGACAGTCGGAGAGAGAACAGAAGTTAGCTGAAGGGAGCTCTGAGAAGAGCAATGTTACAGAGGAAATAACTTGTGTGGGGGCTCTGAGGTGGGAAAAGGAGTGAAAAGAGGCTTCCGAGATAAACAGGGACCAGATTATTCCAGTATAGATTTTTTTTTCTACTTTTAATTTCTTATTTTTTTTTTAAGATTTTATTTATTTATTTGACAGAGAGAGCGAGCACAAGCAGGGGGAGAAGCAAAGGGAGAGGGAGAAGCAGGCTCCCCGCTGAGCAGGGCCTGATTCCAGGACCCTGGGATCATGACCTGAGCCCATGGCAGACGCCCAAACGACTGAACCACCCAGGCGCCCCTCCAGTATAGATTTAAGACAATTAGAAGTCAATACAGTTTCAATAAGGAAGTTATGTAATCTGAGTTGCATCTTTAAAAGGCCACTCTAGGCGCAGATGCATAATTGATTGGAGAGGAGATTAAGGGCCGAAGAAGATGTAAGGAGACCACTAGGAAGCTACAGGAAAAATAGGGTTGAAAGAGGAGTTAGGGTTGAAAGAGAGGACTGAGAGAAGTGGCTAAATGTATTTAACAGGTAGAATCAAAAGGACGTAGTGATTGATTAAATGTGGGTATGGTAGCAGTCAGTTATGACTCCCTTTTTGGGCGGCATGATCAGTTGGGAGATTGTTGGAGCTGTTTACTAAAGATAGGGCTCACTGAAGGAGACAAGTTTGGGGGAATAGATGATGAATGCAGTTTTGGACCATTTGCAGTTGAGTTGCCTATGAGCTATTTCAGTGGACAGCTCAAACAGATGTCCCTATACAGAGCTGCGGCATGGAAGAGACAGCGAGGGCATAATACTGATTTGGTTTCAATTTATCCATGATGTTTGAAACGTTCTGTAATGGGATTGCTTAGGGAAGAGCATATGGAATTAGAAGAGTGAAAGAGCCTAAGACAGAGCCTTGAGGAAGGAGCAACCTGAGTGGTAGGGTAATTGTCTCTCAGGAACCAGGAAGAAGACAGAGCAGTGGAAGAAAGGCCAGGAGCCAGGGGTCTGTTCTCTGATGGAAAAGTCAAATGATTGGTTCCATAAAATGTCTGCCTACCTTACATACAGAGACAGATAGTTTTATGCTACTGATTGTCAAATTAAACATTTTTCCAATCCTTTTTCCAGAATCTAGTCATGTGAAATGTGGATAAACTGGGATGTACAATGTATACATTATTCTTGGTGAATTGAATTTCTGGTTAATTCAGCCAACTAAAAAACCCTTTTCATTTCTGGTCATACAAAATCTTCCTTAAACACAAGCCATTTTTCCATCTTGGTAGATACTGTGGGGTGAAATAAAATTTAAATTCAATTTAGATAACTGAATTGATGATTTGAGAATTTTTAATATCTTAGTTTCATTTTGAATAGCAAATGGCATTTTTCTGAAGATACAGAAAATATTGAAGATTATCTCTGGAAATGCTCTGGAAGCTACTTATAAAAACAAATCACTTTGGGGCGCCTGGGTGGCTCAGCCATTAAGCGTCTGCCTTCAGCTCAGGTCATGATCTCAGGGTCCTGGGATCGAGCCCCGCATCGGGCTCCCTGTTCCGCGGGAAGCCTGCTTCTCCCTCTCCCACTCCCCTTGCTTGTGTTCCCTCTCTCGCTGTGTCTCTCTCTGTCAAATAAATAAAATCTTTAAAAAAAAAAAATCACTTTTTAACTGCCTTTTCTTTTCTTTCCCTGAGCATTTGTCCATTTTTTCTAAAGGTATAAGAACAACTTTCAGTACATTAAGGGTATTTAATAGTTAATGAAAGTTATATTGCAGTTGTTTTTAAATATCTGGGTTTTTCTATAATTCTAACTCAGTAAAACCAGGTGTATCAGTATATTCCTCAGCACTGTTAATTTCATCAAAATGTGTCCTCTTTGATCACTGACCTCATATATAATGCAGCGATTTCAAATTATTTTACTGACATGACAGATACATATATGTGTGCAGGTAAAGAGCCATCTGAAAAGTTATATCTAAATTAGGTTTGAGTAAATTAAGTCATGAGGCAGCTATCTAGGGGATATTTCCAATGCTAGCAGTACCAAAGTGAATCTTTTAATAAAGTAAAATACCCTTTAAGATGGGGTCTGGGGAGAAGGAAACTAACACACTTAACTCTGTGCCAAGCACTCCTAAGTGTTTTACATGCATGATTTCTGAGTCTTGAAGTGGTTCAGTAGCTTGCCCAAAGTTACAGCCTGGGTATGGGGTGGCACTGGGATTCTAGCTTAAGTTTGTCTAATTTTAAAACCGGTATTCTTTCCATTCACACCTCTGTTCCTCACTGGAAGTCAGGAGACCTACATTCTAGCTACTATTCTATTCTTCCTAACACCTCTAACCTTGGATAAGCACAATAATTTTTTTTGCATTCACTGTCTCCCAGGCATACTTTGGCCCTTCCCCCGGTCTAGATGCTCCATACTTCCCATCCATGTGTTTATTCATCCAGTTGTTAATCAGTTCATCAGCCAGACAATGATCTTTAGTCATGCAGTAAGTTATTGAGGTTCTGTGACACAGATATGAAAGTGACATAGATACATGGTCTTTGTCTCTAAGGAGGTCACTCTCTTCTAGTATATACCTTGCTCACCATATAAGCCCTCACTGAAATCCCATTTCTTCCATGGAGCCTTTTCTATGAACCATCCCATTTTGACATGCTTTTCAGGAGTCCCTGTGAAACTTAGTTATTTTTCAATTATTTGTCAATTAACCGGGTGCTACCTTGTGACATCTGTTCTGTCATTGGCTAGAATCTTACTCAAATTATGAATCATTATTACCTAACTTTTCACCTCTTTGCAGTTTGTTTTACTAAGATATAAATTCCTTTAGGGCAGGCTTACCCTTTTCTGTATTTCCCACACTGTCTTGTAAATAGCAAAGTTTTTTTGACTGGATTCATTCAGCAAATGTTTGTTAATTTGTGTTAAATTTTTAGGTTCAGGGTTTACTTTATGGTCAGATGATCTGGGCCATCACTTAGCTTCCCTGAGCCTCAGTTTTCAATAAAATGGAAATAATTCTTACCTCTTGAGGCTAAATAAATAATGTATGTAAAAATGCTTGTACACTTTAAAACTTTAGATTATACAAGTGTTACTGATCATTCTATATTTTGTGGTATAAATAGCCCTATCTTGAACTCTTCCAATAGATACTTTGTGTCTCAACATTTACTTCACCTGTTCACTTGACCGATTTTTATCTCTATTACCCTACTGTATAGCTCTTTGCAGTTTAATTTATCTGCTCTAAGTTTATTTCTACTTCTCTCCTTTATTGTGCATATTCCCAAGTCTTAGTCTCATTTATGTTTATGGACATGAATAGTATGAATTGTTATCAGACTAGCCTAATCTGATGGATCACAAGGTCCATCCAATTAATGGACCCATCCCAAAACTGAGAATACTAGAAATTATTGTTAATTTTCTTTCAAGGTACTAAATCCATTCACTTGTAGTTTCAGACTGATATAAAGGGTTTGTTGTTAGGAATGTTGAAATGCTTTTTAGTCTCTATTAGTGTTCTGTATACTCTCCAAAGAATATATCAGGACTGGTACCATCAAAGCCTGTATTGCCTTAGGTCATGTGTATGGGATGAAATACAATAATTTCAATAGCTAAGTCTTATGATTAAGACTTCCCAGGTGTTAAGAATTTACTGAATTGCATCGGGTCTTTGCTACTTTTGATGCTTTGGTTAATTTTATGCTTTGGGGGGTGCCTGGGTGGCTCAGTCGGTTAAGCATCTGCCTTCGTCTCAGGTCATGATCCCAGGGTCCTGGGATCGAGCCCCACATCAGCTCCCTGCTCAGCGGGAAGTCTGCTTCTCCCTTTGCCTCTGCCCCCAACTCAACGCACACATTCTCTCTCTCTCTCAAAGAAATAAAATCTTAAAAAAAAAACAAAAAAAAAACCCAAAAAATACCTTTACCAATGTGATGTTTTGATTAACTATCAAATGAAGTTTATTTTACTCCCATCATTGAAATAAGCTTTTTTTGGTCATTTAAAAATCTTTGTAATAGGGTCATTGTTTTCTCTAGTGTTTCTAGAGTGTAATTCTTGTGTGGTTAAGGTCTCTCATCTCTTGGAAGCCTTGAAATAAATGTATTGACTCTTGTTATTTATGTTGAAAGATATTAAAATGAGATTTGTAATCCAAATGGGCATTACTTTCTTCACATCTGGTTACTTGAAAAGTGGCCAGATGCAACAGTTCTTAATGCAAGACAGCCTAGGGCAAAACCTTTGCAATTCACACACTCCTTTGCAAAACAGCTGCCCTGTGTGAACCTTTCACATTAAGAAAAAAAGAAGAAAAGAAAAGCAAACAAAGAAAATTTGCTTCACCCCATTTAATTATAAATTTCCAATGAAAGTGTTCATAGGGGATTCCTATATTCAAGAGTGAACAACCATTAGAAGTGGAAGGCAAGGGTGCCTGGGTGGCTCAGTCGGTTAAGCATCTGCCTTCGGCTCAGGTCATGATCCTGGAGTCCCACGGGCTCCCTGCTCAGTGGGGAGTCTGCTTCTCCCTCTGACCCTCCCCCCTCTCATGTGCTCTCTCTCTTTCATTCTCTCTCTCTCTCTCTCAAATAAATAAAAATAAAAATCTTTTAAAAAAAAAAAGTGGAAGGCAATGTGCAATGAACAGTGGCAGCCTTGACCTAGTTTCAGGGCCAGGACCAAAGACATCATGAAACTTCTTCTCCTCTCTTACATCTCCTCACTTTGCTGAAATTTTTTAAAAAGTAGGCTCCATGCCCAACATGGGGCTTGAATTCATGACCTCGAGATCAAGAGTGGCATGCTGAGCCGGCCAGGCTCCCCTACTCTGCTGAATTTTGAAGTGATTATATTCCTGGTTGCCTGTGACAGTCTGGGTTGATGCCTCTTCCTTGAGTGTCGTTTTTAATATTGCCCTCTTTCACTCTTGAAAGTGTCCCAGGTTGGGTAAAAAAGTATATGGTCATCTTATTTCATCCCTCAGAGGCCCTAATCAGGAGGTGAGGTCTGGGAATGATGAGAACATATTAAAGGGGAAGTGATATTGGGGCTGGGACGGTGCTGGAAACCAAAAGGCTACTGGTCAGAATTCTCAGTAAGTAAGATATGAGCTGAGCTGGAAAGTGATTTGTGAATGCATTGTGAGCATCATAAGATCCATCAGATTAATGCTGGCTGCTCATGGGGAGTAGTGCGGAGAGGCGGAGGACAAGAACCAGGTCAGGAGTTTGTGGTATCTTTTATGCAATACTAACGTTAAGCTTCCTGTCTGAGGTTTTCCATGTTGTGAGTCTCTCACCTCTTGATACTCTTTGAGGACTGGTGATGCTGATACCTAGCAGAAACACTTCACAGAATTAAAAAAAAAAAAAGATGGAAGATAATAGTTCTTTAGAAAAATGGAAACATATTATTCTTGATAACCTTCCTCTTCTTTGAAAAGCTAGCTGAATGTCTCTGCCATTTACCTTAATAATCTACTCAGAAACTTAATTTTATTAACTATAAAAGACTTGCTTGATATTTTCTTTTAAAGAGTCTTCCAGATTTGATGGCTGGTTTTTTTTTAAATACTCAATTGTTACAGAGAGTCTTTATTTTATTCAAAATAACTTTTTAAATTCTAAGAGTGGTAGCTACTATTGAAAAATACGCCAAAAAATATGAAGCAAAAAACAATCATTCATAATCCCATCACCCGGAAATAACTAACAATAGCATAGCTCCTTTCAACCTTCTTACATGTATATATTTTTTAATGTGTGTTCAATGGAGCTCTTAAATTATAGCCATAAGAAAAATGCTTTTAGTGTTTTGGCAACAATAGGGAAATAATATCTTACATTTGCATAGAGCTTTAAAACATGTAAAGTTTTTTCAGGTAGTAAAATATTTAATCCTCATAATATCCCTGTAAGGCAGGGTAGATGTCACTTTCCATTTTATATAGATGGGGAAATTGAAGCCCAGAAGTGCTCAGTGACTTGCCCAAAGACATTCGTAAGCAGTAGAGTCTTGATTAGAACCCTGTGCTCCTTCACAGCCCAAGACTCTTTATGTGCACAACTCAAAGAATTAATTATGCTAGAATTTTCAAGTACCAAAAACCGAATCCGAGCTAATTTTGAGAAACCGATTCTTTAGCTGGGCAAAGAAGGTAAGGAAGAGGAATGTTGTTTTGAATAATGGTCTTTAGGTTTGTACAGGGGCAGTATTCAAAGAAGAGTAAGCATCTTTCTTAGACCCTCTTCTGAAAGTAAAACAAGGGGGCTTAGTTTCCCACGGACATTTAAATTTGGAGTAGGATAATTTCCTGAAGGCCTTTGAAAAGACAGCGTATTATCTGTTTGGAATTAACAGTCAGTTAAATCTTGAACATCTAGTGCTGTAATACAAAGAATAAATGAAGTAAAAAGCATACCCTCTCATGTTTCCAAAGGACTTGACAATATACCTGGAGGAATAAAACAAATATCTATGAAATAGCTTAGCTGTAAATTATGTGGTATTGACTCTACGTAAATGAATTATTAGGGGTTAGAAATAATAAATTGATGCGCAAAGAGCATTTACTTTGTGCTAATCAAGAAAATATCCTTAAATGTTATAAATAAGATCAAGAAGCCAGAAACAAGTCCTGGTGGATGACAGAAAATAAGAAATACACATTCATTCACACATTAATGCATCCACTCCACATTTATTGAACATCTACCATATGCCACAGGTACATAGGAGTGACTAGGTATATCCTTTTGAATAGAACTTAAGCTACATGTTAGGAAATAGTGAAAATAAGATGGATGAGTAGGTGGATGTGCGGGTGGGTTATAGCAATATTATTAACCTATGCAGAGGTTAGGTGTGATTCTAACTAGGGACAAGAGTTTATCATAGATGAGACCTAAACACTTGTAATTCATTGAATGGAAGAGCTAAAGGGAACTGTTAGAAGTCATCTACTCTACCCGCCTTTCCTTATTTTCACTTTAAAAAATTGGGAATTACAACCAGAGTCATTGTGACTTGCCTGAGTTTGCAAACAGAGTTAGTGGCAGAACTGAAGGTTGAACCCTGGTCTTCCACTTTCGAGTTACGTATACCATTCTGCCTCTTGACTCTTGAATTTAGCTAAAACATCTTTTCTTCTTCCCCATGCCAGCTATGTGAATACCAGATGTTAGATCCTCAGTTAAAGGTTTGGATTATAATCATTATTCAGTCATTGGTAGAAAAATATGGTTTAGAAAAAAAATCTGTTTCATGTCTCAATCTCAGTGAATATCTTATTTATAAAATGACTAAAGGCTCAATGAGATTAACAATATACAACTTGGAGAAAATGTTTTATAGCGATGGCAGGGAAGAGTCTGTATTTTAGACCTAGCTCGATCACTGACTAGCTGTATCATTTTGTAAGGTCATCCACTTCTTTTTTCATTATCTATAAAATGAGAGGGTAAGAAACACTTTTAAAGTCTGGTTCAATTATTTTATATAGCTACTTCTTACTAGTATTTGAGTAAAAGCACAGACTTTTTTTTTTTTTTTAAGATTTTATTTATTTATTTGACAGAGACAGCGAGAGAGGGAACACAAGCAGGGGTAGTGGGAAAGGGAAAAGCAGGGTTCCTGCCGAGCAGGGAGCCCGATGTGGGGCTTGATCCCAGGACCCTGGGATCACGACCTGAGCCGAAGGCAGATGCTTAATGACTGAGCCACCCAGCACCCCAAGCACAGACTTCTTGTAAGGAAAAATGTCTTACGATTCTCAGCGTTCACATACTTTTTATTGTAACGTAACTTAAATATGTACAAAAATAGCTATAAATTTTTGATGCATATAGCTCTTACATACAACCGAAACGAATCAAGTAACAAAATTCTTAACATTCAAATTAATAATTCAGAATGGAAATGACTGCTGTAACACCTGTTTTTGAGGTTCTAAACCCTGTGCTCTTCAGTGCCATATATCTGATTAAATTCTCCCTCAACTTTTCTCTGACTGAACTCTTCTGTGAAACAGTCCTCTTGACAATATTACTGGGCCTCATTTGGTTTTCACTTAACTCAAATGGATCATTTACATGTTAAAAGTCTACCTGTGTCCTTCTGTCATGAATCCTGGACAACTAAAGTAGTAATCCTGGGAACCATATTTGAGTTTATGAAATCATAAATACAAACTGTGGCACTGAACCTGTGTGTATTTGGTTACAAAATCATCTAGATAATCCAGATAGCCAGATAATCTAAAGTATAAATTATTTCAGTTTTTTATCATTAGAATGAAAGGAAAATTAAAAATATAGAATTAAATTTCTTTTTTCCAAAATTGGGAATAGTTTCATTGTCCATCAACTAAATGAATAGCCAAAATATGGTATACTCATATATGGCCTGACCTAGATTCTTCATCGGTAAAAAGGAACTCACTACTGATACATGCTACCACATGGATGAACCTCAAAACAGTAATCCTAGGTGAAAAAAGCCAGAGGGGTGCCTGACTGGCTTAGTCAGTAGAGCATTTAATTGACTCTTGATCTCAGGGTTGTGAGTTGAAGCCCCACGTTGGGCATGGAGACTACTTAATTTAAAAAAAAAAAATGAAAGGCAGACACAAGACCGTATATTGCATGATTACATTTATACAAAATGTCCAGTAAAAGCAAATCTATAAAGGCAGAAAAGTAGATTTGTGGTTGCCTGGGATTGGGGGTGGGGAACTTGGATTGATAGTAAATCAGCATGAAAGATCTTACTGGGTGATAAAAATGTTCTAAAACTGATTTATGATGATGGTTGCAAAACTTGGTAAATTTACCAGATTTCATTCAATTGTACACTTGAAATGAATTTTATGATATATAAAATATACCTCAGTAAAGTTGTTAATAAAGCTTTTTATAAAGTTTTTTTTTTCAAGTAGGACTTCCTAGAAGTATATATCCATAGATATCCCTCCCCCATGGTAAGGAGACCTAATTGAAAAAAACACTATTTTAGTGGAACCGGAGAGAGCATCTAGTACTTAGGTGATCATGGATTCTATTCTAGCTTTGACTTTGGCATTAACTCTGTATTAAATCTTGGGCAAGGCCTCAGCAAGTCACTTAACCTCTCTCTGCCTTGGTTTCCCCATCTGCAAATGAAGAGGGAGTTAGATTATATGTTCTCTAAGACTTCCTGTAGATACGACAACCTTATCTTCACATTTCTGTTATCCTTTCTCAAGCTCCTATTTATTGTCCCCCCTCCCCAAATGTTCTTTTCAAAGCCCCTTTAATCAGCTTGGCATATTCCTTGTCTCATTAACTCTTGGTCAGTTAAACTTCCTGACCTTAAGGCATAGGTCTTTTGAGTACGCAGTTCCCAGAATGTTTATCTGAAATTTCCATACTAGACTGAATGCCGCACCATTCATTAATCTCCCAGAGGCTCTGTTCTCATCCTCTATAACTCTTACGGGTGCTCTTCCATAGATCACAATACACTTCCCCTTCAGGCAGTACATGAAAGAAACAATGGACGATACAATGGAATCATCCTATAAAATGACACAGTATGAAAATCTGGCCCATTGTTTCCTCCTGCTGCCTAAGGAAGAAGTTGTACTCTTTGGATCCCCATCAAGATTCTGGCTTGTCCACCTCCTCGGATTCCCAAGTAACAATTAAGCAATCTGGCCTTCTCCCCACTTCTCATTTCAATGTGTAGGATCCTTGTCAACTTGCCCAGAATGACTTTAGGCATTTTGAGCTATTCATCTGACTGTGTGCAATAGATAAATAAAAACATAATTAGAAGGAGGACTGACTTTAAGACTCAGTTTTGTTTTTATTTCTATTGGAGTGTGTGTGCTCATTTTAGAATTGAAAAAGTTATTTCCTGTCTGTCTTCACCTTCCTTTTGTGTTCAATAAGAAGTTTTTGGATGTTTAAAATGAAAAGTTTATTACAGTGGGGTTTATGTTTGTAAATATAGAAACATAGCATCTTACTTCCTAGAGCTTAGTGTATCTGAAGAAAAGCAACCTTGGGGTATAAAGAACAAACTTGGTGGTTGGAATGTGGTTTAATTAGTCCATAAACCCGTCAGGAATCTTAGACTCTCTTCCTAAAGCTTTGCTGACACACAATATAATTTTGGAAGAACCAGTTAAGTTGTATTCTACGTATTCCCTATAATTTAGGAATAAACATTTGATAAAAACTGAAAGTCCCTGTTAATGGAAATTGTTAGGTAAAACTAAAGCATTAGTTATTTTATTAGGGGGTGATAAGTGGTTTTGTATATGCCATAAAAAGAAAAAGAACCAGTGGATGGATGTCCCGGTTGTAACTGTCAGGACCAAGGATAACAGAAAATTGAAGTTGAAATCAAATTCTTTAGAAATGATTGAAAAAAGAGAAACTTAGGTATATAAATATTTTATGATAGGAACTTTCAATGAACAGAAGATACAGATATGCCCAACCAAGAAAGTTTGGTGTTGAAGATATCTACCTTTTAATGACAGAGAACAGATGAGGTATTTATTCTTCCTTTGTAGTAGGAACTGTTTCAGGGTATCCACATAGTTATACTTCCCAAAAGAAAGCTCTGCCTCATCGGAAAAGGGCAGCTAACAAACGCAGAAGGGGGGGCGCCTGGGTGGCTCAGTCGTTAAGCATCTGCCTTCGGTTCAGGTCATGATCCCAGGGTCCTGGGATTGAGCCCCGCATTGGGCTCCCTGCTCAGCAGGAGGCCTGCTTCTCCCTCTCCCACTCCCCCTGCTTGTGTTCTCTCTCTTGCTGTGTCTCTTTCTGTCAAATAAATAAATCTTTAAAAAAACAAATGCAGAAGGAGTGATAGAATTAGAAAGGCTTCATTTCATAAACTCAAAGTATTGGTTCAGGAGAAGATCATTAAATGTGTTAAAATCTTTAAATGAGCAATTGGTAAAACTGAACATCCTTATATGCCAAAGTCACAGCACACAGATTACTTTCTAGTTGCAAGGAGGAAAGAGGAACCTTGCAATGGAAAGATCTGTCATCATTCTAAATTAGTAGTTGATCTTAGCATCATCAATGGTCAGTCATATGCTGTGTCTCTGATGTAATCGAATAGGAAGTCTAGAACATTACCTGTGTTACATTCAAGTAAAAAATGTTTAACTTGAATTCATAGATCTTTAAATATAACACCCAGTTTATAAGTAACACAGGGATAGAGAAGCAAGCTAAACGATACCACAAGAAAGCAACCAGACAAATCCAGAGGGTGAAACATTCTACATGGTAACTGGCCTGATCTCTTCAACTGGTCAGTGGCCTTAAAATTAAGGAAAGTCTTTTAAAAAGACTTAAGGGACATATAACCAGATGCATTTCATCATCCTGGATTAGATTCAGGTTTGAAACAAACCAGCTGTAAAGGAACATTTTGGGTCAGCTGGGGAATTTTGAATATGGACGGATATTATTTGAAATGACTTGATATTAATTGACTTGAAGAAGCAGGTTGCCACTACTAAGTACCATATCTCATTTTTATTTAAAAAATACAAATACTGTATGTGTGTACTTAAGTATTGTATATACTTAGGATCATACATATGCTCAGAAAAAGAACCAGTGAGAGAAATACAGTTCAACATCAATGATCTCTGAGTAGTAGAAATAATTTAGTTTTTAAATTTTCAACAATGAACATAGACTGGTTCTGTAATAATAAGATTATTAAACAACAATATGCAGAAAAGCAACAGTGTACTTTGTCCTTTAAGGAAAATAAATATGTTTCCTTTGAGGAAAGAAGGTACAAAGACTAGAAAACACTTTCTTATCTTTCAAAAACATCTGGTAATAGTTTGTGGCTGTAAAACTTTGCCTATTTGTCTTTAGTCAGTGTGGTATAGAGTCAAACAGACCTGGCTTTGAATTCAAACTCTGTCGATTACAAGCATTTTTACTTTTGGCAAGTCACCTTATTTCTCTAAACCTCTTTTCTCATCTAAAAGAATAATTGTGAGAACTAAAGACAATTGAAATAAATCAGTGCCTGGAAGAGAAGAGGCTCCCAAAATTATAATTTTATGAATTCTTATCAAAAATTTAAATCTTACACATGAAAACTTGATTAATAAAGTAATAAAAAGCAGTCATCAACTGACATTACTATTGCTTTTATTCTTTTAAATGAAGTTTTTATTTGGGGATAATTTTAGATTTACAAAGAAGTTGAAGAGGTATTAATATAACCCTCACCCAATTTCTCCTATTGTTAACATTTTATATTACCTGCTATTGCTTTTAAACATGTTCCGTGAACATAAATATGTTTCATGAAGAAATGGTATACAAGTAGAGTATGGAATCTTCAAAAACAAGTATGAATTTTATAAGTTCACTTAGTAGTAGACCATTTTATTCATGATAGCATTTACAGAGTTGATAGAAAATAAAGTATAACTTTATAAATAGAAAATAAAGTAAAACTTTATGACCCAAACCCATTACCAGGTTCCATATTGAAGCCCTATTCGGCACTTGCTATTATTTTCTTGTTTTGCTTTGAATAACCTCCCAGTGGCATTGTGAATTTCAAATGAGGTTAAAAACACCATGCAGCTCTAATGTACTTTTTTAAAAAATTACAGTATTATTACCGCAAAGTGGAAGATTTCAAATAGTAATTTTATTATTTTATTTTCATAAGAACAAAGAACTATGTCAGTAGAAAAGACAACTGTTTCTACCCGAAGAACTTCAGAATGCTAGGATGACTCTTAAAGAATATATGAATGAGGCAAAAGGACATTTGTCAGCAAAATGAATGCCTGAATTGATTGCTCAAATATTACTGGATTTTATTTACCAAGTTGTTATTGAGTACTTACTTTGTAGAAAGCAAAGTCTCTAAACTCTGTGATGAACTATGGCATTCTCATTGGTGATTCATGCACATTAAGTGAATCATATCATAATACAAATGCTTTCATGCTGATAGACTTCTAACATAATTGTTGGCATTAAGGATAATGGATCGGAACAATTTATTTGAACATTTTATTGCATCATTTTCATGACGGAGCACAGTTTGGTGCTTTGGACTGGGAATGAAGAAACCTGATGTTTAGTTCAAACTCTGCTCCTAATTATCTCAGTAATACCTTGGGCAAATCATTTCATTTTTCTGGAACTCATTTTCCTTATGTGAAAAGTTAAAAGAGTTTGAATATATTAATCTCCCCAGTATTAAGTTTTATAAGCCTGTGATCTCAATAATCCATATATTTCCTTTGGTACAGTTGCAGAACTGGTAAATTGTTTATTTTACATAAACTGAACTTGTGTATAGCACTGTGGCTCTGAGCTTGCTTTAGGATGTTTGTGGAATTCTAGTGTGGTTCACCAGTGATAAGATATGTTACCTAGGGAATCTCCATATAACTGATCTTGAAAAATTAATTGTTAAAACCTGAACGTGAAGAAGATATGTTTTAGAGGTTTAGGATTTTACGCAATTTAAATCTGGGTCAGTTGATCATACAACCCATTGTATCTTATGCCTGAAACCACATTACTGGAGAACTTCAGATATTATAGGCAAAGACAACTTAAACATAGTTTAGGTGAGATGTCGTTGGTTCAAAGGTACAGTAATTTGAAAAGTGTTTAGTTGATCCCTAGAAAGTAATTATAGACAGGTTAGGCTCTTTTTCAGATATTACTGGCAAGTTAACTTTTGAAAGGGGAAAAGAAAAGGAAATTTTCAGTTGGTGTTTCTTTAAATCAAAGTGGTATATTAGTTTGAAATATTAATCCTGTATAGAAAATGTTACTTTTTGAAAATCTGAACCAAATTATTGTTTTTGATTAAAGAAGAATGGACTTCGCCTTTAAAAACAAAAAAACAAAACACAGATGTTCTCAACAGCAACCTTCCTTTGTCTCTTTCCATGGGAGTACCAGGCTTGCTGTGATGGTCGCAGTGGAATTTACATCTTAAGATACAGGATTATTTGTTCCTCTGTTAGGCTTGTGTCCCATTGGAACATCATTTCTTCCATGTTGTGTCCCCTGTGACTATGAAGAAACCCTGAATTGATGCAACCACAGCTAGAAGCTAGAGTTCTGAGCCAACTTGAATTGGAGTAGGAAAAGGCAGCAGTTCTGGGTAGGGGGAGCAGTGAGCCAGGTAGCCATTCTGCTTGTTCGCGATTATCCTGGTGTCCTTTGGAGTACCACAGGGAAATGTCTTGTTGGAACAAGAAGATAAGTGATGTTGTTGTCAGTTCATTAGGTCTCTAAACTCTTCCTTGAATGATCCGTGTGAGACAGATGTGCAAGCAGCTGTTCTTTCATGATTCTCAACATCAACAAAAATAATAAACATGTTCTGTGCCAACTAGAGACACTGCTAGGCTCTAGAGATACAAAGAAGTGTTCAATCTTGTTCTCCTGAGGAGCTCCTAACCTTTAGGGGCCAGCATAAGTATTCATAGTGCCTGAAGCATTAAATGAAGCAGCTTTTAAAATGGGGTTACAACAAAAGAAAAAAATACTATACACACTATTTTATACCAATACTAACATAGCTTATTTTACATAAAAGAAAAAGGAAGCAATTAAAGCAGTTTTAAAAATTCAATTTTACTCTAGAGGATAAAATCCAGATTTAACCTACAGCCAAAAAAAGCAAGATTTTAATTAGCTTTCAAGAGTAACACAACACAAAAAGTATTTAATATTCTATTTTATGGATATATTTGATATAAATTATTCTAAACACTGAATAATGCTTTTATTTTTTATTTTTTTAAATTTTTTAAAAGATTTTATTTATTTATTTGACAGAGAGAGACACAGCAAGAGAGGGAACACAAGCAGGGGGAGAGGGAGAGGGAGAAGCAGGCTTCCTGGTGAGCAGGGAGCCCGATGCGGGGCTCGATCCTAGGACCCTGGGATCATGACCCGAGCCGAAGGCAGACGCTTAACGACTGAGCCACCCAGGCACCCCTGAATAATGTTTTTAAAAACCCTTTACATATATAATACTATGATTTTATTAACTATGGATTTTTAGACATGCACAGCTATTATTAGTCCAGTTGCCTTCTTGTAAGTGTACTAAAATTTGGGGAGTTTTTTGGCTGAGTAATATTCAGATTCTTTTGGCTAAAGACAGGAATCATAAATAATACTGAAAAAATATTGAAGCATAGCCTTCTCAAATACCAAATTACATTTTTGTCCTAGTGTCATAAACTAGGACAGAATTAAGTAAGTTTTTCAGCCTCCTCACTATATGGCCATTCCTAATTACCTTCATTCTTTCTCTTGCTATTCATGTCTACTCTACCCACAATCACATCCATACCCCATATGTCTCCAAAGTCCAAGAGGAGATGACCTTCTATATCACACAGATCCCTGCATCCCTTAACAGAAGAAGCTGAGTTAGCTTTTGTGCAAGTGCATTAGGAAGGTGGTCTTCTACCATTCCTCTTCACTCTGCTGAATTAGCAAGGACTAGCCTTCAAAGGGGGTTCTCCATGGGATGGAAAGCCATAGACTTCTTTGTTGAGGTACCCTTCAGATGCAAAGTACTGATATGCAATTGGTGTGCAAAACACCTAGATATGGTCTACAGCTCCAACATCTTACATTATAGTCCCATTTACCAGCATGCTCTTTTATGCATCTTATTGTAATATTCTTTAGATTTTGATATTATGAAGAGTAGGACACTGGGGAATCTTAAGGCGTTGAAGATAGAAATAGTCACATGCATGTCAAAACTCTCATAAATTTTCTGTTGATCATATACTGTCCATTGATAGGAATGACTTCATTTAAGCAAATGTATTATTTCTTATATCAGTGCATGCTAATTGACCTTCAAAGTTAAATGAGCTAAAAGATCACTCTTTCAGGTATATTTGGATAATTTTGGTGAATATAGTTAAATATAAACTTACTGAGGATAGGAACTTTGGATTATTAATGAATTTATCTCCTATATCTAGAATAATATCTGGCACTCAGAAGGTGTTTGGTAAATATTTGAGGAATACCTGGATGGATCACTGTAAAATAAAATAAGTCTTCAATATCTCAGGGCAAAGCACATTCCTAATTAGATACAAATTGCCATTGGCTCCGTTTATTTTTGTCCATTTTAATATCCACATGAACAAGTTATTTCTCAAGTGACCTGGTGTTATACTGTGATACAAAATATTAAAATACTGTTACTGGGGTGCTGGGTAGCTCAGTCAGTTGAGCATTGGACTCTTGGTTTCAGCTCAGGTCATAATCTCGGGGTCCTGGGATTGAGCTCTGTGCGGCTCCACACTCGGCAGGGAGTCTGCTTGAGATTCTCTCCTTCTCCCTCTGCCCCTTCCCCCGCTCACACTCTTTCTCTCTCTCAAATAAATAAATAAATCTTAAAAAAATAAATATTGTTACTAACATTAAAAATATGATTAAAATCCACATTGTATGAGTATTTTGTTAGTAACTTGGAATGTTTTCTATATTGCTTGATACGCTGTCAAGAGTTTAGGCAACATTTACTGAGCCTACAATCCACACGTTGATAAAAATTGTTGATAAAAATTATAATTTTTGTTTATTGACTATTTTTGAAATCCACAAGATAAGAATACATCCATCTTGTTCATTAAGCCAGCACCTAACTCAAGACCTGCCAATATATTCTGATTTTTTGCCAACAAACATTTGTTGAACAAATAAATGAGTGAAATACAGTGAATAGGACAGGTTGTTGCTCTCAAACAATACCGTCCAAGGGGAGTAGAGGCCATTAGATTCAGATGTTAGAGAATAATTAGCTGTTAAAAATAATTCTATATTTGAATAGCTAAAGCACAGTGTGAGGGAGAACTGTTAGGGGGTTGGACAACAGTAGACAGACAAGTTGAATGGTGTCTGAGGGGGGAAAAAAGAGAATAGAAGTAATAGTAGGTAAAGAATCCAGAAATTAGTCCCTTTGATGGTAGTTGGAAGGAACGGATCTGTGTGTGTCCACATAGCAGAAGAGACCACTGTCCAACTGGAGGACCAGCTTAATGCCTTTGGCCTCAGAAACTAAACTGATCTCCCCAGATAGAATTATGTAGCCTGAATGACCTACATTATCATTGAAGAAATGTAGGAATAAGGGAGAAAAAGGCATTGAGAAACTCCCCACACCAACTCCATATCTATGGGTATTGAAAAATGAATGACAGTTATTGACTGATACTCTGTGAAAGAGTTAACATATTTTCCCCTTAACTCATTCTATACTCTGTCCCTGTGGTGACTGATTTATTAAAAGAGGTAATTTAGACACTTTTAAGAGTAGAAGTTGGGGAAGGCCAATAGTAGGCTGGCCGGGGAATTAGATACCTAAAAACCTAGATTCTAGTTCCACGTCACTACCTACCTGTTTAACCTGGAGAGTGTACTTGTCATTTGGGGGCCTTGTTTTCTCATCTTATTAACAGAGTGTTAGACTTTTATAGAGTTTCACTCTAAAATTGTATCCTTCTGCCCGTTTTGTCCTTCTTATACTCTGGCATAATCTTAACATTTTAATAAACTTGTTCATTTTTTTTAAAGTTGGGGAGACATTGGAATCTGAAAGCAAGAATGGGAAGAGGATAGGGAATTGAGGGAGAAACTGCCATTTCATAGGAAGAAAGCTAAAATTTGCCTTCCAGACTCAAGCACATCTTGGGACATTGAGGAAGAGTATCTGTAAGCAGAATGGGCTTAAATTTTTGTTCTGTTTTATTAACAAGAAGGAAATTGTCCTTGACTTCTAGAATTGACTTTGATCTATCATTACATTCAACCAAAAATCATAGACTAATCACACTTTTAACTATTATCATTGTGTCTGTAATACAAGGAAATTTCCCAGCATTGAGAGGGAAGGAGAAACTCCTTTATTGACAGTTCAAGTTGAATATAGACAAAACTAGTTCTACACACCTATAATTTCCTCAGTCATTTGGACTGTCAAGAAGCTTGCTTTTACTTGAACTACCTGAGTAAAAGCTTTTTGGTTTTTTTAAGGTTTTTAAGCAATACAAATGCCCAACTCTCCACTTTATTCTGGGCTGTTGAGACCCAAGTATGCATTTTCCCCACCAAGCTGTTGCTCCATGATTACCAGGGAAACTTTGACTAGTCCCCTTGCAGGATGACCAGTTACTCAATGTAGATGAAACTGATAGATACTTAGGCCACTTGGGGGAACATTGGGATAAGTCTAAGGGAATTATTGCCATCTGATCATCACCCTATGTGGGGGTATCTTGATTAAATCCACAAGTCAGGGTGCCTGGGTGGCTCAGTTGGTTGGGCGACTGCCTTTGGCTCAGGTCGTGATCCTGGAGTCCCGGGATCGAGTCCCACATCAGGCTCCCTGCTCAGCAGGGAGTCTGCTTCTCCCTCTGACTCTACCCCCTCTCATGTGCTCTCTCTCTCAAATAAATAAATAAAATCTTTAAAAAAAAAAAAAATCCACAAGTCACTGCAATTCTATCAGGCCACTTATAGGACAAGTGGAGACCAGCTTCCACACTGAAGTTTGGCACTGCTTGTGTTTCTCCTTGCCAGAAAGGGCAAAGGACTTGAGCAAGAAGCCAGCTTTCTCCTGATTACAAAACTGACCACAGTTCCTCGCCAACCTATCAGTGTGAGTCTGTCTTTTTTTTTTCTGCTAATGCATTATTCTTCTCAGAGAGAACTCCACTTTTTCTATTATGACATGGCATTTATCATTTAAACATCAGCTACGTTCAGACCTTGGTGCATCATTACTGCTTCTGCTAGTGATGGATAAACTTAACCATCGAGTTTTTAAAAAGCAAATCCTGATAGAGCAAATCTAAACTGTATCTCTCAACTATTTAATCTTACAGAATTTGTCTGTATCATTTTAGCCTTTGTCAAGGGGTGGGACAAATGCCTCAGAAAATAACATTTCAGTAGCATGCCAATGCCGAATTTTAAAATACAAGTACATGTTTGAATTAAGTAGTTTTCTTCAGATAATATGATTAGAGATTGCGCCAGGAACAGGCAGCTAGAAAAAACTTTGTCCAAGTAAGTTTATCTGGTATTTCATAACCCAGAGATGTAAAGTTTCCCATTTAAGAAGCAATCGAAAACTGAATGATCTCTTTGCTCTGATAGCTCTAAATACTGTACAACTCATGCCCCTCACAAGACACAGAACATGTGGGTCACTGGCGAGACAGTGTGGCAATGTTTTCCTTGTAATGTACCAAGTCTTGCCAAAGCAGTGAGCAACATTATGACACAACATTTGTCACAGCTGGCTCTCCAGCAGGACAGTGCCAGCCAATTCAGGCCTGGTCCTTTGTGGATTTATTCCCACCTCTCTGAAATATTTGGAAACTGATGTCTTAACTCATTGGTTGTGTTCACAAGTTCTACTACTGCAAGTCCTTTTCTTTTAATGGATTGGTCTTTTGCAAGAAATAGACAAAATATCAGTGTGAATTACAGCAAATCCCTCTTCCATGCTGTTATGGGTGAAACTCTGGGAGATTCTCTTATTGACCCAGAAAGCGATTCCTTTGCTGATACACTGTCTGCAAGCACTTCACAAGGTAAAGTCAATTCCAGATATGGCTATTGGGTTACTTTGGGCATTTATGAAATGGTAAAATTGCTCTTGTAGTTTGTTTTCCAAGTTATATTCTAATATGAGATGTATATACTCTGGTACTTTTAATGCCTAGTTTGCTGTGTTAGTGTTCACTTACAAGCATCAGAACTTTGAAAAAGAAACCTAAACTAATCCATATTTATCTCTGTGCATGGCTCCCATTTCCTGAATTGTAAGCATTAAGGGTATATTTATATATTTTTAAATCCTATTCATTTTTATTTCCTGGGTTTATATGTGTTTCCCAAATAAACTTAAGGTCTTTTTAGAATACCCGAGGGGTCCCTTTTTCCCATTTTATAGTCTTATGTGGTACATATCTCTCAGGCAGTTTTTATCCCCCCTACAGCATTTTTATTCCTCTTAAAGCTCTCTCAGCGTGTTTAGTTCTACTTTGAAATCTAGATACTTATACATTTTATCTCTCCCAAAGAATTGTATGCTTCCAGAGTGTAGGACCAACTTAATAATCTGTATTTCTTAGGATACCTGGCATGATGCCTCATGCATTGTCAAATAGATTGTGGGGACTCGGAGAATGTCTATTCCAAGCATTTCATTTTACACATAAAGAAAACAACGTCCCTAAATGCCTATTGCATGCTAAGTAACTGATTAGCTATTACTTGTACTCAGATCTATAAGATTCAAGCAGATACCTCATTTTTCAAAATTCCTTTCTTGGCCATTGCAAAATGTAAGTTCTTCATTTCTACAGCTCCTTCTGCTGGAGTTTCTTAGCACAGCTTCTGTTTTGTACTGCTTCATATTTATTTCTGTATTTCTATTTATTTTTTTTCTCATAGATACCACATAAAAATAGATTGTGTTAACTAGTGTGATTTGTGTTTTATAATGTAAGTGCTAAAGCATTACAGTTAAGTCGCTTCATTGTTGAAATTAGTGGCTTTACATTTTAATGTTTCAGTTTTTCTGGAAGCCTGAAGTTTGAACATATTATTCACAGATTTTTTTGTTAAAACACTAGGCTGTTTAAAAATTAAGGAAAAATATTTCCTGAAATACTATTTCATTCTATTATGATGATTTGATTCAGTGTGTGTATATATATATATATATATATATATATATATATATATATATGTCATCTGAGCCTCTTAAATAGGAGTTTGGTTTCATTCTATTATATAAAAATCTGTTATTCTATTTTTCTAAAAGCCATAAAAAATATTGCTGTCTTTCTCCAGTTACTAATTTAGCCTACATCAGGGCAGAATGTCCTAGTTATACTGTGAAATAGTTCTTGAGTCAAAATTTGGTAATTTTGTCTGTTTGCAAAGAATATGTCCAGAATGTAGTGCAACAAATATTTTAGGTTAACTGAGGAAAAATACTGTTTATGGTAAGAAATAGTTATGTGATCAAGTTAGTTTTCATTCTGTACTAATCTCTATATGTTTATGCCTTGAATTTGCCCGGGGTTTAATTATTTTGAGTGTCAAATCCCCTCCAAAAGACTAACTCAGTACTTTTCTTCTTAATTAACATGGTACAGAATAGAATTATTAGCAATTAAGAAATTACATATTGTACAAATAATTTAACTTTTGTTTATATGGTCTCTGATTACTTCTTATTCAAAAGTGTTGTTTTTCTGTTAAAAATATTATTCCTAAAGGCCAAAAACCTATGGTTGTTAACTTCAATTGCATTTTGTAGATACCCACTGTTTACTCCACCCTTGCCAAAACAGACAGACAAACAAACTTGAAATTGGACATATAATCATCATTAGCTATTTGAGGCCATCAGAGATGAAACACTGTAGAGTTTAGGTATTTGGCTTTAATACGGTAATCAATTTAGGTGTTCCTTCTTCCTTACTATAGGCAAGGTGGGCTTGGGGGTTGTTGCAAGTAGCTGGTTGCTACTTTGAAGAAAAAGTGGTTGTTGAGTGTGAATGATCCAGATGTCCAAGCTATATTGGTCATATTCATGAGATTCAAAAATATATGTAGCCACTATGCCCAAAGAGAACTTCTGCACTTTTTCCTGGGCTCCATTATCATTGTGACCCCCCCCCCTTTATCTTATTTCCCTATTTTCATCATGAGCTCCTTAAGTAACCCCAAGTAACCCCATGCTGGCTCTGAAACCATTTCTACTAGTAAAAATTGGCAAGATTGAAGGGAAGCTTCCACAAACTCAAGCTGAATATGCCTCCTGCTTTTAGTGCCAGACTTAGTCCTATGTGAATTCTATAATTTTAAAGTGTTGCACCAGAGCATTGAAAGATGATGACATGCTTGTCCTTTGGAGCTGATTGAGCAATGGAAATATGCCTTGGAGACATGATAAATGCTGCAATAGACAATCCTTTGAAACGAGCGCCTCTCCTGAGATAGGAGTGAGTGATTGATTGCCAGCCATTTTTATTGAGGGATACTTAAACTGTGTCTTTGTGACTCCAGGCAACTATATATTTGGAAGCATTTAAATAATTGACCAAAGTTTTCACCTTTCTAGAGGTTTTAAGGGACCCAGGTAGTATCAGGGAATGTAACTACCAGTCTTGTCTTGGCCATGTACATTTTGTGTGAATTTGAGTAAGTCATTTATCCTCTCTCCCCTCTGTTTCCACATATAGCAACAGACATATAGGATTATTGCAAGGATTAAATGACACAATATTTGCGAAAGCACATCTGAAGTCCTATAGAGAGTTTATTGTTTTGGTCTTCTAGTATTAATCACTTACGGATGGAAGAGAAGACATATGATATCCTAAATTGGAAGCATTTTAGAGAATATGTGGGGGGAAACTGCAGAATTCATTGTGCATCAAAATAAGTGGCAGTTTTTTGGGCGCCTGGGTGGCTCAGTTGGTTAAGCGACTGCCTTCGGCTCAGGTCATGATCCTGGAGTCCCGGGATCGAGTCCCGCATCGGGCTCCCTGCTCAGCAGGGAGTCTGCTTCTCCCTCTTCCCGCTCCCCCCTCTTGTGCTCTCTCTCTCTCTCACTCTCTCTCTCAAATAAATAAATAAAATCTTTAAAAAAAAAAAAAAAAAAAAAAAAAAAACAAAATAAGTGGCAGTTTTTGAGTGAGATGAGGCTTCTCCATGATCTCCCATGAATGTTTTGATAAGGAAATAATCATACTTAGAGGAAGCAACTTTCTGATTTTTTTTTAATGGGGCAATTACCTCCCACTTTCATTAATGTTTGTTTCAGAAAAGATTGGATTTCCAAAAGCTGAAATCATTCTTTGGCCCTAAATGAAAGCAGTGATTACACGTCGTCTTCTCCGAGACATTGAAAAACTATCATAGATTATAATATTCTCTATGATGAAGATTTAGGTAATTGACACAGCTCTGAATTTCATAACCTCACATTAGTAATAATTCAGGGCCTTTTTCTAGAATTTTACTATTGTCCACATTAATTTTTTTAGTATGGCTCTATTTTATCATTTATTTCTCTGATTTAACTGTTCATATCTCTTTTCTGACCACCAGGTCCTAGTAGATTTGGTAGATTTCCAGACTCAGAATCTCCTTGCTGTGTTTCCAAAAACTATCGTTTCTCTTGTACTTCCCCCCAAATTATGAATTATAGGAAACACCAGAAACAAATGTCATGTATATTAGATGCTTACAAGAAAACACAGCATTTAAAAAATTCTTTTATTTATTTTCCCCTGGCACCTCTAAGGAATACAACTTGTCTTGAAAGCTGTCTGACAGCAGTTATCGATTTAAACTGTTCATTGCAGTGTAAAACATAGGTCATTAAATGGAAAACAATTTTTATAGCTCTGATAGTTTGTCATAGATTACTATCTTTGTCAATATTCTCACCTATAACTTGAATAAGGTAACCCTTAGGAAATTCTAAAATCATCATAACTCCTTATAAAGCATGTAGTCTTTGCATCAGAGGAAATCTGAGCAGAATAAATGTCTTCACTGTATTAGATCAACAGAACTGACATGGGTTCTGTTATTTTGGCTTCTTTTGGACACCCTTAAATTAGGCATAAGAAAGTTGTCCAGTAAATGCCTCGTGTCCATCTACTAGTGTTGAATATTTGCAAAAATATATGTGATAGTGAATGAATCAGACTCATTTAGATGGAACTAAGTTTCTGTAAACCTCTACTAGATTACCTTTTTTTGTAGATACAGTTTTGCACCTGTAACTAATTTAGAGACACGGGAATTACATATGCATCTGATAGCAACTGCCGTCCAACTCCAATAACCTCAGAATTAAGATCGTGTGGTTATTTGAGTACACAGTTTTTTAGACCCATGTAATTTTTATCAGGTAAGAGATTTGCCAACACAAGATTGAAGTTCCCACAAGTGGTGAATGGTTTGCATTATAAAGTAAATTTAAAACAGTCAACTGTCAATTACCTACAGGTAGACCAGCCCTAATGACCTCCCACTGGGATTCTTAACTGACTGAGCTACCCAGGCGCCCCACCCACTGGGATTCTTGTGCAGCATTTTAGCTGACTTTCTAAATGAGAACCTTTCAGCCATCCATCTAATCTGCCAGATACGTGGTCCTCAAAGCCTATCAGACTTCTAATATGTACTGAGCACCTACTACGTACAAGTAGTGCACCATAGTGAATGTTGTGATGTCTAAACACCCCTCCCTAGCTTTCAAAGCTCTGTATAATCTGTTTCCACTTTGTGTATTTTATTTCCCTCCACACCCCAGAGAATGATCTGCTTTCTTCTACTTGGACTAATCACATTGTCCCAAGAATAAGCCGGACTCACTCATGCCTCTAAGCCTACCACATCCTGGAATGTCTTTCCTAATTCTGCCACCTTTTCAAATCCCCCCTATCCTTCAACGTCAGGTTCAAGTAACCACCATGACACTAGACCTCCTCTTAATACATTACTGTTAATTGTTCCTCTAAACTGAAAATATGTTCAGAATATATCTCCTCTCCCCACTCCACTACCAGCACCCTCATCGAAGCCACTGTCTCTTCCTGGATTGCTATCCCACTCTTTGACGGGTTGTCCTGCCTCTGCCCTCACCTCCCAGCTGCCTAGTCTCAGCCCATCATGCAGAGGGATCACGTTAAAATGTAAGCCAGATCTCTCACTCCACTCACAACCCTACAGCAGCTCCTCACTTCATTTAGGATGGAAGCCCAGTCTGCCCCAGCCCCCCACCCCACTCCCATCTACTTATCTTTCCTTTCCTCAGTCGGCTCCAGCCACACTGGCCTCCTTGCCGTTCCTCCCACATTCCAGACATGCTCCTGCCTTAGTGCATTTGCTCTAGTTCTTGCTCCTTCCTTGAACCCTCATCCTCTTGACATCTTCTTGTCAGCTCCTTCTAATCTTGGCTCAGATCTCACTTCTAATAAGGACTGCCTCTACCCTGCTGTTGTTGAATTATCTGTCCTCCCCACTGCCCTTTCCCTCCTCCTGCTCCATAGTTTTATTTCTAAATTATTCATCATCTCCTTACATACTGTACTATTTATTCATCTATTGTATTTATTGTCCACTTTCTCACACTAGCATATTAACACCATAAAGGCAGGGGTCTTTGTCTAGTTTGCTCACTCACTGGTATATCCCAAATGCCTCGAACGTGTTTGGTAAATGGCCAGTTTATTAATACTTGTTAAAATGAAAGAATAATATCCTCTCTTCTGTGTTGGTCTGTATCACACTATTTAGCCCTTAATTGGAGACTGCCTGATGTTATTTTCTGTTTTATATATTCCCCTAATCCAAATTATAGTTGTTGAGGATAAGACCCATGTTTTATTCTCTTCTTTATTCCACAAGTATCTAACATATAAGAGGTATCTAATAAGCTCTTATTGTTGACTTATTAATACCAAGCTGACCTGCCGCTGTACCTCGCCAGCTCCTGAGGTCAAGCTCTAGAATATGTTCAGTAAGTAAAAACAAAAGTTTAGTGTACATGCTAACATATTATTCTAAAACCCATGCTGATATAAACAAACCAACAACATTATATATGTTAAAAACCAGGTACAAATCTATTTTGAATTACCGATTGTACAGTTAATTGCATCATATCCCTCCATTGGTTTGAATTATCATTAGTTGAATATTATTTGAATATTAACTTGAATATCACAGTTTGTGAATTATCCAAATGCCTGGCTTCTTTTGCAAGTCTGCCTACCTTTTGATACTTCCAGTATTCATTTGAAATTTTAGGAGACTTATTTGCTGGCAGTGCTAAGGAAAGCAAGCTATTTGATTAAGTAACCAATATCCAATATGTGAAGCACTTAGCACAGTGCCTGATACGTGATAGGTGTCCAACAAATGTTAGTTTTGTCCTCTCACCCCTAAAACGGAAGTTACAACTTTGGGATAATATAGATTTTCATTATCCATGCTATCAAAAGTTTTTTATTACTATAGTTAAGTAAGTCAGACTTACTTCTTACTTGCTTACAATCTTTTCCTTAGCATTTTTCCCCAGAATATTTAGATGTTATCTGATAGATACATATTATTAGTCACAGTTCCAGAAGAAAGAAACCCAGGTTCAATTTCTTGTTTTGGCAAAGAGCCAATGGCAAAACTCAGGAATGGAACAGCAGTTCTAATATTCGTCACAGGTTCTAGACACGTGAGCACCGTGGCTCACCTTACTTTGTTGAATTAAGTCCCTTCTTTTGGAAAAAGTAAAACATTCATTACTTGGCATTACCAATTGAATATTTTTAATGTAAGATTGTTGGATATTACTTTACTGTTGTCTTACACTTTCCCGAAAACCCTGACTTCAGTTTAGTTTTAAAAATTTAGACCTATTATATAGACCATCTGGACAAGTTTGCTTAATTGACTAAAATATAATGCTGAAAAGAACCAAATGTGTCAGTTTGATATAAGTGTGGCCAGATTTAGAGAAATCTCTGCCATTTTCAAAGAAACCTCCTTGCCACTGATATAACCACATCTCTAGCCAATTACAAGATACAAACAATTGACCCAAACAGATGACCCAATTGGCCAAGAAATTGATCCAATTTGCAAGCATATGTCCTAACACAAAATTTAATCATTTTGATGTCCTATTCATTTAGGCCTAAGGTAACTCAGGTAATATAAGGGTCATGCTGGATAGTAGAGACAAATATCTATTCTTTGGAATAGCTTTATCAATAATAATCCAAATCCTAATCATTCCACAGGGTCCTCAGAATTCAAAACCCAGCTCTACCATGTAGTTATCCTGGATTATTTCAGAACATGTTGGTCTTTTTCTCCTCTACATTTCTAGAGCACTTACTGTCTCTCTCACTAGTTTGGTCTCTATACTGCCTTCTATTATTAAACATCTTTCACCTTGGTAAGCTTCTCAAGGTCAAGAACTACATTATAATGTATTTCTTGTGAGGCCTGAAAAATACCTTGCACATAGAGTATTAGGTAATTGATTATCTTGATTTGAGATGGTTTGGGTTTCATATTACTGATCAAGCATGTACTGAGATTAAGATATTGAGAAAGGAAAATACCAAAGAAAAGTAAAACAAAGAGAGGTTTTGGGAAGAGAAATACTGTAGTAAAATATGATAACTCTTCTAAGACAAAAAGTTGATGAAACTGATTGTTGATACAAAGAAGAGTTAAATAATTACCGTAAAATTGGTAGCTTGGATTTAAGCCACAGATTTCATTTCATTTAAATGGAATGTTTCAAAAGACAACTCAACTGATCCAAATGTCGCAAACATAGGAGTCCTAATGTAGGCATTAGTATTTGGGAAAAGATTTCCTGCATTTAAAAAAAAATATAGGGTTCTTGTAAAGCAGAATAGGCCTTACATATAAGCCAAGCATATCTAAAGCAAAAACATAACTTTTAATACTCCTTAAGGTAAAATGTGCACCTTTTGAATTTTTTCCTTCCCAGTTTACACTGACTTGAGGACCTTAATTGAAGATGTATTTAGCCTTTATTATACAATGAAGCCAGTTAGAAAAATAGGTAGTTTATTGAGACTGATTTTAATACCATTTTGTAACTTCTGAATAGAAAAATTCTTAAATACACTAAAAATTTCATAACAATTTTTATAACACAAATAAGAGTTTTTGTTGGCTTATGTGATTGGTCTGCATGTTTCCTTCTATCAACTCCCATTCCCAGGACCCATCTCTCCTGTTTAAGTTTTTTATCGGAGTATAAAATACATAGAGAAAAGTATGTAAATCATTTTCACAAATGAGCAAATGTGTAATTCGCACACAGATAAGGAAACAGAACAATACCAGCCCTCTGGAAGCCCTCTGAGTGTTCTAATTTCTAACCCATGGATTAGTTTGCCTGTTTTGGGATTTTATATGAATAGAATTATACATTGTTTACTCTTTTGTGTCTGGATTCTTTTGCTCAGCATTTGTTTCTTAATCACATTACTGAGTATAATTGTACTTCATTCTTATTACTGTATTTCATTTTGTGAATGTATCACAATATATCTATCCTACTGTTGATGGGCATTCAGGTATTTTTCATTATTGCAAATAGTACAACTAGGAACATTCTCGTATAGGTCTTTCAGTGAACAAGGATACACATTTCTGTTAGACGTATATATGGGCCATAGGGTGTGTTCAGCTTTAAGAGGACCCTACCAGACAGTTTTGAACGTGGCTTTACCATTTACACCAAGCAGTGTCTGAGTGTTCCACTTGGTCCACATCTTTACTGGTACTTGACATTTTCTTTTTCATTTTAGCCATGCTAGTGGGTTTATGGTGGTATCACATTGTAATTTTTATTTCTCTTTCTCTGATAACTAAAACGTTAAGCACTTTAAAAAAATATTTATTACCCTTTTGGCTATTCATTTTTGTGAAGTGCTTGTTCAAGTCTTTTGCCCATTTTTATATTGGGTACTTTAGATATGAGTTCTAAAGCATACTTTGTCAAAAATAAATAAATAGGGCGCCTGGGTGGCTCAGTTGGTTAAGCGACTGCCTTTGGCTCAGGTCATGATCCTGGAGTCCCGGGATCGAGTCCCGCATCGGGCTCCCTGCTCGGCAGGGGGTCTGCTTCTCCCTCTGCCCCTCCCCCCTCTCATGTGCTCTCTCTCTCTCATTCTCTCTGTCTCAAATAAATAAATAAAATCTTTAAAAAAAAAAAAACAAAAAAACAAAAATAAATAAATAAATAAAAATAAAGCATACTTTGTCAAATGTATATATTGCAGATATCTTTTCCCACACTGTGTGTTGCTTTTTCATTTACTTAATAATCAGTTTTAATCTTAAATATTGTCCAGGTTATCTAATCAGTGCTTTTTATGAAGCATTTTATGAAGAAATCTCTGCCTACTCCAAGGTTAATGAAGTGTTATCCTAATTTTTATTTTGAAAACTCTTTTGTTTCATATTTCATATTTAGATCTTCAGTCCACATGGAACTGATTTTTGTGTATGTTTCAAGGTAGAGGTTGATTCACTTTTTTCCATATGGATGATATATAGTTGACCTACTTCATTTATTGACAGGGTGACCCTTTCCCCACTACACTGCAGCGACATTTTGGTCATAAACCAGGTGACCATATTCTTGTGGGATTAATTCTGGACTTGCTCTCCTGTTGCATTGATCTGTTTTTCTCTTTGCACTAATTGATGTATTGCCTTAATTACTGTAGTTTTATAATTGGGTTTAATATCTGGTAGTAAATTCCTCTAGTGCTGTTCTTCTCTTCAAGATTGCCTTGGCTATTCTTGGCTCTTGAATTTCCATATAAATTTTAGACTCAGCATATCACTTTCCACACAAAAATGCTAGTATTTTGATTGGAATTTTCCTGAATCTATAGATAAATATGGAGAGAATTGACAGTTTATATTGAGTATTCCAGTCCATGAACACAGTATATCCCTTCATTTATTTAAATACTTTTTTTAAATAATATTTTGAGTTTTCATTATAGCAGGCTTACACATATTTTGCTAGATTTTTCCCCCTAGGCATTTGATGTTTTTGATGCTATTGTAAACATCATTTTAAAATGTCATTTTCTGTTTGTTGCTGGCTTATAGAAATAGAGTTCATTTTTGAATATTGATTGACCTTATATCCAGCAACTTTGCTGAATTCTCTTATTAATTGTAATGAGTTTTATTATATATACACATATATAATTATATGTATATATATATATATATATATATATATATGTGACAGTCATGTCATCTGTGAGTAATATTAGTTTTATTTTTTCTTTTCTAATCCTTGTTTTTTTCTTCCCTGTTGCACTGGATTGAATTTCCAGTACACTGTTGAATAGAAGCAGCGATAGCTAGTATGCTTATCTCATTCCTGATCTCAAAGGAAAGCTTTAAATATTTCACCATCAAGTATGATGGCTCCTTTAGGTTTTTGTTTGTTTGTTTTTTATGGATATGCTTTATCAGATTATTGAAGTTCTCTTCTCTTCCTAGTTAAGAGATTTTTTTTTTTAAATCATGGGTGTTTTGAATTGTGTCAAATGTTTTTATATAGAATATTTTTGATAATGCTATAATAGCTTGGGAGGAGTATTTAAACATGAAAAATGTTTACTATGGATATTTTAATACCACATTATAGTATTTTTTGAGATAATATATGATATAGCTAGTAAAAATCTGCAAATCAGCCCATAACCACTGGCAATCTGGCTACATCTGTTTTGACACTTTTGTTCTCATATTTGTTTAGCTTAAGACCATTGTCTTTTCATTAAGAGTGCTTGGCACAGTAAATTAAAAACAAGAGTACACAGGAGCATAGTGTATCACATCATTTTGCCAGACTAAACAATTCTGAGTAAGACAATCCCTTTCTACTCTGTGATAATTTCAAGCTATTCAAGGTGCTTCAGTAGTAAAGCATTATTTAAAACCACTGCCACCCTTACCTTTTCCTGGTTGCAAGAGGGCCCTTGACAGTGTTTGAGAGGTGGACAAAGCAAAGAGAAACAGTACTCTGGCATCTCTTTGGTGGCCCCTCCTTTCTGATAGTTACAAACTCCTGGACCATTCCCTTAATTTTTTTATTTTCCACTCAGTCTCCTGTCTCCCATTTTCATTACCCTCTCACTGCAAAGCCCAAACCAAAATGTGCAGAGAGAGCTAGCTGGGGAGAACATTCCAGTTTTTTTTTTTTTTCTGACCTCCACACCGTTCTTCACTTACTACCAGTATATGCTTGGTAAAGTAGGAATTTCAGTCAAACCAGGATAATTAGCTGTTCAACAGACTTAGGTTTAGTGTTGATTCAATTACTAGGAAGTCTCCCTTTAGAAACACGTGAAGGTAGTTTTAGCAAAAGAACCAAGCTTGATTCAGTTTGGCCATGGTAAAAAAGAGGACATGAATCTCCAGCTCAGGAAGCAGAAGAAATGATGGCTATGGATGAGGGCATGATCCTGTAATCTTTCCTGTCTCCTGACCCCTCAGGACTGAGTTAAGCAAGCTATCTAAACAAGATGTGACCCATGCAAGAGAAAATGAACTTTTGAAAAACATAAGTGCACATGGTCTTCTCTAAAAGCTGATGATAGGCCCTTTGTTGATCTGAATTTGAAAATTTGTTACAAGACCTTCTGCCTCATTATAAGGAAAGTGCATATACGGTTACATATTGGAATGCTTCCGCCTCTGCCAGAGTTATCAGTGGGAGTATCAATGGGGAACCAAACCACAGAAGCATTAGATTTGAGTTTTAATATAGTCTAAGTAGACAACAGAATGAAAATATATTTTTTCACATTAAAGAAACAAATGACACAGCAAAGAATCCATTTCTAATCCTTTTCTTAATTCATGGCGGCCAAAATAAGAGGTTCTCTATTCTGAGAAATCACAACAGGATTCAAATCCCAATACCTATTACCTGTGCAACAACAGGCAAGCACTTAACCTCTTTTTTTTTCTTTTAAGATTTTATTTACTTGAGAGAGTATGAGCAAAAGGGGAGAGAGAGGGTTAAACAGTCTCTGCACTGAGCACGGAGCTCAGCATATGGGGCTCAAAATGGGGCTCAATCCCAGGACCCTGAGATCATGACCTGAGCTGAAACCAAGAGTCAGATGCTTTACCAAATGAGCCACCCAGGTTCCCTGCACTTAACCCCTTTCTGTCTAATGTTTTCAATCCATTGGGGGTGATAATAATTGTATATAACCCATAGGGCTATTCATAGATGTAAATTATATGTATGTATACATTTATAAATTACACATATATACATTAATAAATTATAAATTACATGCGTAATGGTTTTAAGGTACAATGTCTGTCATGCAAATACTTCAAAATTGTTATCTATTATTAAGTTGTACTTCTGCTAATGGGATCCAGAGTCTTTTTCCTGCTTTCTTGATCAAAATCCGTGATACCAGTGAAGGAAAAGAAATGAATTGGTAGAATTTTTTAAATGCTTGAGCCAAAAGGACAACCAACTATTGATCAAGCATTAAAAATACATTAAAATTTTCTCTACTTTTCCAGGTTTTATTGCATGATAAGTCCTTTTAAGAGGACTGAGAAACATGCAAGGAATATATTTATTCCCTCTGTTCAGTGAAATGGGAAGACACTACAATGAAAAGATACTTAGCTTAATTTTTACTCCACAAAAGTAAGACTGGTACCTAGTTTTAAAAGTCAGGATAAAGCTTTTCATGAACAGAAACCCTCAGTCCCCAGTTCCTATTCCTTGGAAACAGTCATTTTTAATTCTTTTAAACATTTCTCCTGGAATTTATCTCTATGTCTTTAAAATAACATGTGGTATGCTGCTATTTTGAAAGTTGTGTTCATTCCCCACAGACTTCCTACAGTGGAAGATAAGAAGTTAGGTCTTCACCACCACACCCCTTGTCCCAAAACACACACTTGTCCTCCCCGCCATCTTCATGATGTATTTGTAATTTTCAGTGAAATCAGTTGTCCGTGTTTACATCGTATTTGCTTTCAAAGTACTGCTCCCAGTTGAGCCAGGCAGTGTACTACAGTTCTGTTTCCCATCCTGAATAGCTATTTATTTTTCTGGAGTTAATTTTTTTTAATTTAGAAACTGTTCATTTTTATTGTTCCTTTTCCAGAACTATCACTAGTTCTTCCTCCAACTCTTTGACAGTAATAAAAACTGTCTCTAAGCAGTCATATATATCAGGCACTCTGATTTCTTGGGTAATCTCATACGGCCTTCACCTTCCTCCTGTTCCATTCTATCCAGGCTGCTCAGGATCTGTTGTCCTGGGTCTTCCTTTCACCCCTCCTCTATTTAGTCCTTTGTTTCCTTTTTGTTCTGGTGTGGAACTCTCAGAAAGAGTATGGGGTGGGGGTGACTTTTTTTTTTTGAGGTCCTCTGTTTCTGAAAATGTCCTTCTACTCATACACTTGAGTGAAGGTTTGTTTGGCTGAGTCTAAAATTCCAAGTTGGAAATAATAATTTTTTCTTTGAATTTTGAAGACCTTGCTCTATTAATTTTCTGGCTTCTGGCGTTGCTGTTGGGCAGTTCACTATCATTCTGGTTCTGATCCTTTATATGGGCTTTCTTTTTTTTTTTTCCTCCCCATCTGGAGGCTTTTCGGATGGTCTCTATAAAAGGAGTGTTAGTCTTTATAGTGATTCCTTTCTGCATGGTTTAAGAAATCCTTTCTTTCTTGGGTCTTGTTTTAACCAATGTCAATCCTTGCCCTTAATCACTCTAAAATTAAAGAAAACCTGAGGGACAGCTTAATAACACTTTTCAAGTACGAGTGGTAATGGGCAAATATGCAGAAAATAGTAGCTATATATGTTTAGAAAAATGGGGGGGGGGAGTTACAAACTCCAACATAGGTTCCACCATCACTTCCCCAACTCTTCCGTCAAATGTGAAACTCTGCAAATGTTGCACGCTGTGCCTTCCCTCTCCTTTGTACATTCTCGTGAATTATTAGCATAAGAGCCTTAAGAAGTTCTGTATAAACCTATTTAACCTTGCTTGACCTAGCATTTCCTAAATTTATTTGCTCACCAAATTTTTTTTCTTTTTAATTATTTTAAAAGGAACATCATTAACATATGTATAACACAGTTGGAGAAAAGCCAGATAAGACCTAGACTTTCCTGGCCACAAAAGAGCAATTAAGCATTGGAATGAGTAACCAAGAGAAGCCGTGGACTCCTTTTCCAGAGGTCTTTAAAACAGGACATCTGTTGAAGGCGTAGTCCTGTTTGAACAATAGGACTTTGCTGGTGTTTCTTCCTCTTCCTGTCCCCTAGTGGTAGCATTGGAGGCTGTTAGCCCACCTTTTACATGATTCTAGTACTCTGGTTCAGTATAAGAATTACTACTGCTGCCAATAATTATATATATTGAGAACTTACTAAGTGTCTGGACCTATGTTAGGGGCTTTATATATATTATCTAAACTAATCTTCACAACACCTCTATGAGGTAGGCAATATTATTTTACAGATGGGCTAGTTAGGTAAAAAGACATCACAAAACTGGCAAGCAATAGGTCAGGATTCAAACCCAGGGCATCTGACGTGATAACTGGCTCATTTATCTTCACTGTGAATGTTCAGAACAGCAACCCACAAAAAATAAATAAAATATGTATGCCTGTATTTATTATCTAAAAACTTGGACTGATCTGTGCTCACTTTATTAGACTATTCCCTAAACCTTTTGATGAATTTAGATTTTATTTTTGTCAGAAACAGATTCTGTTACAGGTGATTTTATGCTAATTTGCCATCCAGTAAATGGGTACTTGCATGAGACTTCTTTCCTTCATAAATTTGATGTCATTCCTATATATCAAGATCCCCAAAAATCTGGATCTATGAAAATTGGCATAGGTTAAAAGTCCCCATTTTCAACATTTTTACATAGAGTAACATCTTCATAATGGGATGTAGAGACTGCTAGGGTGGGAGACAGAAAACCTGGACTCTTATTCGGTAAGCCCCTGACTGTGTGTTCATGGGCAAATCATTTCTCTCATTTTCTTCATCTGTCAAATGAGGGACTTACAGTATCTCAAAAAGGCCGTTGCCACTCTAATATTTCAGGATGATTTTTGTCTCTGGATATCAGTCATCATGGGAGAGGACTTCAATTAGAAAATTCCCAGGTCAATTTACACTGCAAAATGATTTGCATGAATCAATAGGAGGGGCTGGATAAAGAAGCTGAAACCATATTGATGAGTACTGCGATGTTAAACAAATCAGAAGAGATTGAAAAAAATCAGTGAGTAGGTGTCTCTTTAAGGCCACTTCCAACAAAGCTACTAAGTTTTAGAGAATCCATGAAAGGCTTTTTTCTGGCACTTTCTCTTGTTGCACAGCTTAACACCTTTCTCCAGTGAAGCTTTTATGTGATAATTACTCAGTCTTCATAGTATATTCCCAATTCCCTGTACCTGGCACATCCTAGGTGTTCACTGAAGGCTTGTTGAAATTAATTGTTCTTTAGGATAGAACTGGAAGATCAGGGAGAGATTTGTTTTTTCTAACCATCTTAGAAAGTTAAGAAAAAAAGCTGAGAAAGTTAAGTGTGCAGGCTCTGCAGTTTTCGACCACGTGGGTTCACAACCCAGCTTTCCTCCTCAGTAATTGTGTGTTCTTAGGCACGTTACCTACTTCCATGTCTGTGCCTCAGCTTCCTCTTCTCTGAGGAGAATTAGGAGTACACCTACCTCATAGCATTGTTGTGATGTTTAAATGTAGTTTTTGGCACAATACTTAGTAAAGATTTAGGGTTCTACTAATATTAGCTAATGTAGGGGCACCTGGGTGGCTCAGTCAGTTAAGCATCTGCCTTCAGCTCAGGTCATGATCCCAGGATCCTGGGATGGAGCCCCGCATCAGGCTCCCTCCTCAGCGGGGGGCCTGCTTTTCCCTCTCCCACTCCCCCTGCTTATGTTCCCCCTCTCGCTATCCCTCTGTCAAATAAATAAATAAAATCTTAAAAAAATATATTAGCTAATGTAATTAGCTAATAATGTAGTAAGGAAATGCAGCATTTCCCCAGAAATTCTAGTAGAAGTTTTCCTTTTCTTAAGAGGCAGCAGTTATATTGGACCAATATATTGGACCCCAAAGGTAAACCATGTAGTTCTGGGGCTTGATTTTATTATAGATTACCATCTTTTCTGGCCCACTTCCATATTCCCAAATAATGATGCATTTCCAGTTAGAGAGGTTACTTTATTTTGGCATGATATTGGTTATATTTTTGTTTGAAATACACTGTACTTGGGAGTATTATGCAAAGTCTGCTCATTGACTATAATACAGTGTAAAACCAAATTTGAAGGTCTAAGATAAATGGCACAAATTCACATCCTTGTTCAGTGCTTGAAGTGAACTTTTGCTTGAAACACACTTAAGGTTGTGAAATTGATGAATAAACCCTGATGCAACCCACTCCTGTCACCCAGCTGGAAAGTTAAGACACTGTTACTTATCCCTCAGAAGGACTGTTGTTCATGCAAATATTTTGTTCATTTGTTCTTTCATGGGTAATTACACGGAGTAACAAAAAACACCTACTCGACTTACAGCTTGGCAGAAACGGTAGCTTATGTTTTCTAGAGACAAAATTAGAAGCAGGCTCCCTGGACCCATCTCTAAGTCAAAATAAAATAAAATGTCTAGGGAACCACTGTGCCTCCCAGTAACTATGGTCCATGGAGTAATATTGTTTAGGTCAAGATGTCCCAGAATAAAAGGACGACAGGGAGAAGGGAAAGGGGGAAAGGAAAATGTGTATTTGAGTAATATGTTTTCTTAGAGCTGAAGAGGCAAGCTGTTTTTCTTTCTCACGTTGTCTTTTCTATGTAGCAGGGGGGGAATTTTATAGGACACTAATCTTGCTCCTCAAATTATCAAGAAAAAAACTGAATATACTTTGTTGAAGGGAGGAGTTATAGTTTAAATTGTATTTTATTTGTGATACTGAAGATTGTCATCTTTTTTAGGAGAGTGTAAGTCTTAGCAAAACTAAACCACCGAGAAAGTATCTTCATTTTTTCCCTTTTATTTTTATAAACATTTTTCTACATGTTTTCTTTTTTTATTTTAATTTTTTAAAAAGACTATTTATTTTAGAGAGAGTGAGCTTGAGTTGGGGAGAGGGGCAGAGAGAGAGGGAGAGAGAAGAGAGAGATTCTTGAGCAGGCTCTACGCCCAGCGCAGAGCCCAACATGGGGCTTGATCCCATGACCCCAAGATCATGGCCTGAGCCGAAACCAAGAGTTGGACACTTAACCAACTGAGCCACCAGGCACCATTGTTTTAATTTTTATTTACTTTTTAAGTAATCTCTACACCTAATTTGGGGCTTGAACTCACAACCCTGAGATCAAGAGTCACATGCTTCACCGACTGAGCCAGCCAGGTGCCCTTCTTTTCTTTTCTTTCTTTTTTTTTTTTTTTTTTACATTTTCACATAAAAATGAATGATCATTCAGTCGGTAAACATTTAGTAAACAACGACTGCATAAGGACTAAAGGAAAAACAGAATACTAAGACACCATCCATTTAGAACTTGAAATCTGATAGCAGAGATATTTATCTAAATAATTCTATCAGAGTTAAAAGAGAGATACAAAGAGCTGTGGGGATGCAAAGAATGGGAAGAGTATTTTTAAGTTGGAGACTTCACGGAAGGTTTCCTGGAGAAAGTAGCATTTGGATATGGTGGGATTTCCCACTGTGGGAAAAACAGAGGGATTGTGACATGTGGCGATGAGGGATGGGAAGAATATAGGGTAGCCTTGGCATGAACAAAGATAAGCAGACTAGAAAATGCAGAGCGTGCTTAACCTGGGCAAATAGTGTGGTATGCCTAGCCACAGGGTATGCCAAGAGTGGGAGTGGGGTCTGCAATCACTAGTGGAAAATAAGACTGAGAAAGTAAGTGAGGACTCTGTCAGGGAGGGCCTTGAAAGCCATGGTAAGACATTTCATTCATTTATATATATATAATATATGAAGGTCAGAGTTTCTCCTGCTTTTCTGTTATGCCCTTAATAGAAAGAGGACAGCAAAAACATAGAATTCTGTGGGGGAAGAGGGAGGGATGAATAGCTGGAGCACAGGGGATGTTTAGGGCGGTGAAGCTATTCTGTACGATTTTGTAATGGTGGATACATGACATTATTCATTTGTCAGTACCATAGAATGTCCAACACAAAGAATGAACTGAAATGCAAATTATGGATAATAATTATGTATTAATATTGGTTCATCAATTTTGTAACAAGCATAGCACGCTAATGCAAGTGTTAATAATAGGGGAAATGCGGGCGCCTGGGTGGCTCAGTTGGTTAAGCGACTGCCTTCGGCTCAGGTCATGATCCTGGAGTCCCAGGATCGAGTCCCGCATCGGGCTCCCTGCTCAGCAGGGAGTCTGCTTCTCCCTCTGACCCTCCCCCCTCTCATGCTCTCTCTCTATCTCATTCTCTCTCTCAAATAAATAAATAAAATCTTTAAAAAAAAATAATAGGGGAAATGCAAGTTAATAATAGGGGAAATTATGTGTGTTTCAGGGGTCAGGGAAAGGAAGGAGGGGAAAAGGGTATATGGGAACTCTGTACTTTCTGCTCAACTTTTAAGTAAACCTAAAACTGCTTTTAAAAATAAAGTCTAGGGGCGCCTGGGTGGCTCAGTCGGTTAAGTGGCTGCCTTCAGCTCAGGTCATGATCCTGGGGTCCCAGGATTGAGTCCCGCATCGGGCTCCCTGCTCAGCAGGGAGTCTGCTTCTCCCTCTGACCCTCCTCCCTCTCATGCTCTCTATCATTCTCTTTCTCTCTCAATAAATAAATAAAAATCTTAAAAAAAATAAAAATAAAAAATAAAAAAAAAATAAAGTCTAGGGGGCACCTGGGTGGCTCAGTTGGTTAAGCATCCGACTCTTGATCTTGGCTCCGGTCTTGATCTCACTGTTGTGAGTTCAAGTTCCACGTTGGGCTCCATGCTGGGTGTGGAGCCTGCTTTAAAAAAGTAAAATATTAAGTCTAGGGACGCCTGGCTTGCTCAGTCAGTAGAGCGTGTGACTCTTGATCTTGGGGCTGTAAGTTTGAGCCCCACATTGAGTGTAGAGATTACTTTAAAAAAATAAAATCTTTAAAAATAAACAAATGAAAATAAAACCTATTTTTTAATAACCACATTCTTTTAGATATGAAATATACCACAGGTAACAATTTTTTAGGGAGTTCCATATTATATCTTTAAAATCACATGATTTTTATATTCTCTTTGTTACACACAAATGGCTTTTTTTTAAAGATTTATTTATTTATTTATTTATTTATTTGAGAGAGAGAGAGAGAGAGAGCACAAGTAAGCAGAGCAGCATGCAGAGGGAGAGGGAGAAGCAGGCTCTCTGCCGAGCAGGGAGCCCAATGCGGGGCTCGATCCCAGGACCCTGGGATCATGACCTGAGCCGAAGGCAGCCGCTTAACTGACTGAGCCACCCAGGCACCCACAAATGGCTATTTTAACATTAAAATTTTCCCCAAAATTTGCAGTAACGTAAATGACCCCTCAGTGTGTGATTCCTGTTACGTTGGTTGACAGGGAATCACTGAAGTCGTATATTAAAAGTGAAACAAAACAAAATTAAACCAGCAAAATGATGAGCAACCAGTTTTTCTTGCCACACACATATTTTTTGCATCCTTATTTTCATTTCCCAGTATTCATATGGAGGTTTATCCACTACCTTTAACTTAGGCAAGCTTTATTTTATTTGCAGATGAACTTTGCAACAGGCATAATGAGAAATAGTTGATAAACCCACTTTTGTGGATATTGCAGTCAAGACAAAAGAGGTATATTTTGATATGCAGGTAATTTATACCAAGCAAAGTAGATAGAGAAATGTAAAATAAGCATGCTGAGGAGATGGGCAGAGTAAGTGGAGGGACCTAGGTGAGTTAGGTTTAGAGGAATTATGAAGCAAAGGGCATAGTTTGGTGGGTGCCCCATCATTAAGAGCACAGATGTTTTCCTGGGTGTCATTGAGACCCAGCATGACCTTTAAGCTATCACCAGTACACATTCCTCTTCTTGTGTGTCGTGTTTATACTGTGACTCAGATAACTTAAAGTTGTTTGGGTACTTATTTGTGTAGATATTCAGACATGTGAACCCAAACGGTGCCTTTCTGAGTCCCTTTGGAACCCCTGAAGTACATTCATAGGACAGTCTCCTTATTTGTGTTTTCAAGGCACTTTGTTTTCCTTATGAAGACCACAACTGGAATTTTTAACCTCATGCCTTTGAGAGTAAATTCCTTAGTTCTCTGCTTGCTGGGAAAAAACAAGAGACCCACTGACAGATACCCCTAGGAGAGTAGCCCTTTCTCCATAAAACTGTTTCTTCAGTGAGAGAATGAGAATATATACAGAGTGGATAAGGTCCTGGGTCAATCTTGAGTTTGAATCCTCTATTTACCAGCTATTGGACACTGGATAAGTGACTTTACCTCTCTGGTCCTGGCTTATCTATAAAGTGGGGAGAAGATCTTGGGTTACCTGGGATAAGAATGTGTCTGGTGTGTGGGAGGTACTTCAGTAAATACTGTTTTGCTTCCCCCCTTCCTGCCTGTTCTGCTAAACTTTCAGAGCCACCTCATCATTCATTCGGTATTTCATATGAGCACCTACTATGAGCCAAGCCCATTGCTAGGTGATAGGGAAATGACTAGAAATAAGACACATCAGCCTATGATTTCAGGAGCCTCTAGTGGTTTATGAGCAATTCATTTCTTTGTCTCCAATATCAGCAGTCCCGAATTCACACAGCCCTTCACTAGTGTTTTTGACCCAAGAGTTACCGTTTAAAATACTCAGTGACTGCTTTTTTGGTACCACTTTGAAGAGTGAACTGGTTTCAGGAGAACCAAGGACCCGTAAGGCACCACGTGGGTTCACATGTCTGAATATCTACATCAGTAAGTACCCACATAGGTTCCTAGTGCATAAAGGTCTGAAGTCCACACCCTCTGGTGGCTCACACGTCCACATTAGATAGTCAAACTAAAATCCCTCAGGGTTTTATTTCACTTACTGTGACCACAAATCATATTCTGAAAAATACACGTGGCATGTACCATCCTAAGTAGGCAGTGCATGAAACTAGTTATATTGTGGCCTTAAAATCCATACAAGTGTTTTTACCTTTGTCTTTTATATGTTTTCTTGTTTCCATTTTTGTTTTGTTGTGGTTTTGGTTTGAGGGTGGTTTAAAATTAATGCTGTGTTAGATTGTCATTTTGACATTCTCTTGTTCATGATCAGATATGTTTCCATGATCTCTAATCTTTCCATTCTCAATATGGAGAACACATTCTCCTTTTTAAGGGAAACTGCATGCACAGAAAAGATAAATATTTGAGGAGGTTTTCATAGAGGGATCTTCCCTTCTTAAAAAGATTCATTTTTGTATTACTTATTCCAGGTAAGGGGTGGCTTCCTTCCTTAAGTAAAACTGGACAGCACTCAGAAGGTGGTTGTGTTTTCCTCTCTCATTGTGATAATCTAGATGAGAGCACAGTACCAAAGACCCTTTCAGTTCCCTTCCTGTGAATCTTTAGAAGATTGCTCTGCTTTCCAGAACTAACTCCACAGCTTTTCTTTTTTTTCCATTTCAGAAATTACCATGGTTGACACCGAGATGCCATTTTGGCCCACCAACTTTGGAATCAGCTCCGTGGATCTCTCTGTAATGGATGATCACTCCCATTCTTTTGACATCAAGCCTTTCACCACTGTGGATTTCTCCAGCATTTCCACTCCACACTATGAAGACATTCCATTCGCGAGAGCGGACCCAATGGTCGCTGATTATAAGTATGACCTGAAGCTCCAAGAGTACCAAAGTATGATATTTCACTTTTCAGACTGCTAAGACTAGAATTGGACTAACCTCTCAATAACACTGGAATAGATGCTCCAGAGACTAAAATTCTATAAAAAAGATACTTACCATTCATTTACTCATCTATTTACCTATGAAACATTATGTATTTATGATATACCAAAAAGGATGGTAGTGTGTAAATACCCCAGATCATTCTTTCCTTTTTTTCCCTCCTTTCTTCCCTCTTCCTTTCCCTATTTCTTGTTTCTTTCCTTCTTAGGAGCATTTTCCAGCATGGCTGCATTGCCAGGTTTATCTCAGGCTAAGTAAGAGTCTATCACCCAAACTCTTAAATTCTTTTGGCCGCTTCTAAGTTAATAAGCAATAGTTTGCTACCTTATATAACTTCTCATCACCAAATTGCAAAGTTGTGGTCCATTTCTCCTAGTTCTGCAATTTGAGCAGCTTATACTGAAACCTATTTTTCTGCACAAATTTCAATTTTGCCATTGTAGTCTATTGATAAATCTTCCTGCCATTAAGTAAATTCACATCAAAAACATCATACTCAAGACAAACCAAAACGGTACTTTTCAAGATAAAATAAATTTCTATGATGCTATTTCCTTGATTTTTATCTTTGTGTGCTGATATGCTGGTTTTCCAAAGCCACCACCATGTAATTGGCAACCATTACTTGACAATAAGTAAGAACTTCCTGTATTTCTAGTTTTTTTTTGAGATAAATAGTATACTTGGTTATTTTTGTGTGGTTTTCGGTTAGAGCCTAATATGGAAATTTAATAGGCCTGATCCTAACCAGCAGAAGGGTAGTACTTACTCTCCATGGGTTCTCTCACTCTCTATCAAAGATTATTTTACAAACCACCTTTTCTGACTCAACACTGGTGAAAACCTGGTCTCTTGTTTTTCATGTACCTTCAAGCTGGGCATGACATTACCTTTTCACAGCAGTGTTCCTTCTGTTTCTTTTCCAAGAGTGGTTTAAAAATACTTCTAAAATGCGATATTTAAATACAAATATATAATTTAATATTGTGATGAATGTCAAATACAGCACATTATGTAACAAAATAACCTTAATTGTCTCAGATACTATGTGGTGTCTGTCAGGGCTTTAGTGTTGAAGGGTTGCAGAACCACAGACTTAATTCCCTTCCCCCTTTCATTTTTACAGGTGAGGTTCAGAGGTGTTGTGACTTGCTTGTGGTTACAAAGCCTACTTTTTCCTGTGTTTTTTTTTTTCATGTTCCGTAATGCTTCTACACTAAAATAATAAACCTATGGCAGTAAGGTGTACTATGGGGACTGGCCATAGAGCCTTTGTAGCAGTTTTTTATGTGATAATTACCTGCTCACATTTTTCTGTACACAGGTGCAATCAAAGTGGAGCCTGCATCCCCGCCTTATTATTCTGAAAAGACTCAGCTGTACAGTAAGCCTCATGAAGAGCCTTCCAACTCCCTCATGGCAATTGAATGCCGAGTCTGTGGAGATAAAGCTTCTGGGTTCCACTATGGAGTTCATGCTTGTGAAGGATGCAAGGTAAAAAAAAAAAGAGAGAGAGAGATTTTTTTCAAAAAAAATTTGCTGAAAATTTGCCTGTTCTTTCATTTCTTGTTGTGAACACATAGCAAGGAATTGAGATAAAACTTTTGTTGTTGTTGTTTTGGTAAAACCCATTCTTCAAATGATTTATTTGAAAACCTAAGAAAATTGGTAAAAGCAGAGCTGCTTTGCCTCACTTCCCTTTCTCCAGATTGGTCCTTGAGCCACGGATCTAGTTCATTGCTTGCATCTTGCAGGTAAAAAAAAAAAAAAAAAAAAAGTGATTTATTCAATGTGTCATGGCAAGACATGAGCTGGCCCAGAATCCATATTTTTTGAATCCTCCAGTTTTGTTTTTGTTTTTGTTTTTTCACTATTCCATGTGTTACCTTGTTTTTATAAGGCTTGACAGATTAGATAAATAGATACTTCATTTGATGCCTAGAACAGCCCTGTGAGGTTGAGCTTCTTGATGGCCACTTGACAGATGTAGAAATTATGAATTAGTGAAACTCGCCATGGTCTTCCATTAGTAAGTGGCAGAACTAGGACCAGAACATGTATCTTATGATTCCTAAGCCAGTGCTCTGTGTATTCTTATTTCAGCATCAGTTTGAGACATGTATTATGGACAGGCAGAGGGATATAACTATTCTGGAAGGGAGATACTATTTTTCCTCCATTCTTTGTGAAAAGTGTATTTTTGAAAGCTCATTTAGTAATATTCTGCCCAATTATTAAGAAATTTTTAATCCATTCATATTTTAATAGGTAGTCTTTTAAAATAATTAATTTTAATATACTCAGTGAATCAATAGTATTTATTATATACTCCAGGACTCAGAATAAATTGTTCATAAATATTTACCTTATAAAATAAACACTGCCTATATAAGATCAGATTCGATCCTCAGTTGAGCTTTTTATTCAGAATAAAGATATACAACACCAGTTAGGTAGGTGTTAGAACATCTAGGGTCTGAAATTAATATTTATTGATTTCTACTATGTACCAGATATTGTGCAAGATGCTTTAGCATATATCATTTTTAAACTATATTCTGCCTAAGTTTTTGCATCTGTAAAATGATGGGGTTGAATTTGATAATCTCTAGAATCTCTTCAAATAGTGTATTACTAAAGGCAACTTAATAAAGTGAAAAGAGACAAGCTAGTAGTCACCTAGCCGCTTGCCCAGAGTTACTAGCCAATCACATAAACACTTTAGCCCTCCATCACCTCATGCGTAAAATGACTTGGTTGGATTAGCAGCTATCCAAGGTCTAATTCATTTTCAAGGTCTAAAATTCCAAAATGAGTTTTTGAAATACCATTGGCAAGAGACACTTTCATTTAAAACACTAAAACCTATTCACTGTGTGATTAAAACCAAACTAAAATATCTGTGATCTCTGAAATCATTATGTATAGCCAGTTATTTAAGATTCCAATGAGTTGTGAGAACATGCTGTTTTATTGTGTTAGATTTACATAATTTTTGAGTAAATTGTTGCTAAATTCTGAGAAATACCTGAAGAAACCATTCCGTTTGGTCATCTTGGTAATCTTTGTTGATAAGCAAAACAGTGTGATGGCTAAGTTTCCACAGTGCATTATTGTTTTTTATGGGCTGGTGAAACACTTAGAAAACTAGAACATTTAAGCAAATAGTTCTGCCATGATTCTGTCAGTCAGATATTTGTGGGGAGTTAACATTACTGATAACAGCTAAAACTTGAAAAGACAATAGCTGATTATAGTAATAAAAGCTAAGTTCTGAGGGCACAAAAACTTAGAAAATAAAAGCGAGCAAAGAAGAAAAATAGCAAGAAGGAGAAGAGGAAGGACATAGTCCAAATGCCATCAAGTTAGAAACAGAAAGGGTGCTGAGGCAGAGATGGAGAGTGAACATTTAATCAGATCTCAAGAATACCCTGGATTACAGACTTCCAGGACTAAAATGCAAGGAAGGTTGTACTGACCTTAGAAGGGGAAATAGACATCTACTCATTTTAAAGATAAGAATAAGAAAAATGTTAGTGGAATAATATAATTTGGCTTCTCCAAGTATAAGTCAGCAGTTCTCAAAATGTGGTCTAGAAGCCTCTAGGGGTCCCTAAGACCTTTCCAAGGCATCCGTGATGTTGAAACTATTTTTATAATAATATTCAGTTGTCATTTACCATTTTCACTCTTTTTCTCAGAAGTGTCCGTGGAGTGTTCCAGAAACTACATGACATGGAATGGTAACATAGCTCTGGTGGCTCATGGAATGTTTGCTTGTTAGGTCCTTGTACATAACAATTTCTCAGTTTTAATTTCTAGTCTGATAAGTGTCAGTAGATATAGCCCACATAAACCAAAGCTCATAGGGTTCTCAATAATTTTTAAGAGAGTAAAAGAGTCCTGAGACCGGAAAGTTTGAGAACTGCTGTTATAAGAGATTGAGGGATTGCTACTTTGGAACTAAACAAAATTGTTGCCACAGTCTGAATGCAGCTAATTTAGACCAGTGGCTACCAGCAATCAAAGATATCTTCTGAGCTTATTGACAGTACTCAATAAAAAGCCAGGAAAGTGAAATTAACAAGTGTTTGACTCATATGTATTTTCTAAAGGGTGCCTTGGCTGTTTAACATCTGCCATTTTGGTAGAATGTAGGATATGCCCATAATTAAAATACAGTTAACCATCAACCTGCATACTAAATGATGGATTGAAAAGAATAGTTACAGTATTGCTTATGATAGCTGTTAGTTAGTAGGTCTTCTGGAACAGTTTTACAGTGCCCATGGAACAGGTTTATATTAGTGATTCTTGCCAAAAATCAAACAGGAATAAAAAGATTAGGCTTGGATTAAAGTGGAATAGCGACAGATTCTTGGGTCATTAATATTGCAGACTTAGGTAAAATATAACCTTTGGCTCCTGAATAATACATCCACCTTAGAGCTTGCGAAGCTGTCACTTATTGCTTACCAATTGGACACTTAATCATTTTCTAGTAGGTTTCATCTTATTTTTTTTTATTTATCTTTAGTGAAAGATCATTTTAGAACCCTAGACTTACCTAAAGATATAAGTACAATCTACTATATAATACAGTGTAATCTGTTTTTGTAGTTCTTTGAAGGGCCCTAAGTCAGGAAGGGTTTTTAGTATATTCGTACCTGCCATGGGAGCTCATGAATTGAGCTTCTCTGGGCCATACCACTTCATAAGAAAGCCAAACACAGGACCAGCACAAGACTTTTAATCTCACCATAAAATTAACTTAGGTCTCATTGCACCTAAGTTAAAAGTTTTGTTAAAAGTTTTGTTAAAAGTAAAGCAATTAAGGAGAAGTTGGAGAAAAATTTTTATAAGGCAAAAGCAAAAAAGCAGCCATCACCTTCTCACAAATATGATGACTTTGGAATAAATCTATACCAAAAAAAAAAAAAAATTTTTTTTCTGCCATGGTGATTCATGCATTTCCATCACACCAGTTCACAGACTTTGTGGTCATCAAAAGACTAAGTTGTTGAAATTGCACACAGTTTTATGGACTCTAAAATAATAAATAAGAGGGTTGTTAAAGAATGTTTTCTTGATCAGCAACATGAAGAAACCTCAGGGAAGCCTGCTTCATTCTTCAAATCAATAAATAACTGTACAGAAAAGCACTCTAATAGCCTTATATCTTCCTCACTAGGTTTCTTGAAATAATCAAAGTATAAGAATACAGTTGGCTATCATGAACTAGGTGTTTTGAAAAAGAAAAGTAAAAGCAACTTCAAAGCTGTGTGCTGAAGTGTGTATATATTCAGTTTGTGATTTTATGTACATATGCAGTACATAAATAATATCCAGAATTATTTTCCTTTAACATTGAAAGACCCTGAGTCATCATAAAAAATAATATGAAACACTTTGAAAGATGTCATATGAGTCAAAACAAAACTTTGCATTGTAAGGGTTAAACTTAAATAACATAATTCTCTCATCAAAAACCCTTCCTCTCCAGCTATGCCAAATAACAGACTACTCTGGGACCTGCCCCATTCTCAGCTAGCCAAGCAGCATTTTCCACCATGGAGATCAGTTTTTAGAAGTGAAAATTTCAAGGAATATCATAAAACCTATATGATCACAATGGCAAAAATCAAAACAAAATTTCCCACCAGCATTTATCAGTGAGAATAGTTCTGTACATGAGCCTTCTATTAGTAAGTGAAAAAAAATACCTTTTTAATATCCAGAGGTCCTCAGAACACTTTGAGAATTAAGGAGGCTTCAAGTCCCAGCAGATCCTCTATAGGACCTAATCTATGAGATATTGCTGATCTCACAAGGGTAGGGAAAACTTCTCCCAAACAACCAACAATAGCAACACAAACAAACAAACAAAAACTCTAGGTCTTGACCTGTGGGCTGCAGGCACACTTACTGAGGCAGGGTTTCTCTCGTGGTAGATGCCCAAAGGAGTCCTGAGGTGCGGCACTGCCCCAGAGAGAGATACCTAGAACAGTATCCAGAGCCATCAATGAGGGGGAGCTGAGTCTAGGGCTTTTAAATTCAGTCAGCTTTCTCAAGGGAATTTGAAATAGTCACAAGTCACTGGCACCTCTGGCTTCCTACAGTAGCATCTGCAAATTCTTTTTGGAGGAAAGAATTTCCAATTTAGATCCAGTAGGATTCCCACAGTTTAAGGTCAATATATGAGTTTAAAATAAAATATCAGTCAGTAAGCACATTAAGAAGTCAATCAACTTGAATGACATTTATCAAAAATAAGCAAAAACAGATTTAGACCCCTCCACCCCTATACAAGGAGAGCAGATAATTGGGATTGCCTGATAGAGAATATAGAACAGCTGTGTATGAACTGTTTCAAGAAAGAGGGCAGAATCACAGCAATGAACCAGCAACAATAGACTACCAGGAATGACCAGGCATATTTGAAAATAAATCAATTTATTTAGTGAAGTGAAACTTAAACAGTGAAAAATACAATTATTGAAATAAAAATTCGGTGAAAATAGCTGTTGGACCTAGCAGAAGAAAGGACTACTGAACTGGAAGGTAAATGTAAAGAAATTACTGAAATGGAGAATCACAGTGCCTTAAGAATATGTCCTGTCCAGAATCTGCGAGAATTTGAAGCTTCTTAGTTCCTGAAGGATTCATAGGATCTTTGAGTATTAGAAAAGTATGTCTTCTTCATGAATCAATAGAAGAGTAATGTACAGAACTATTCTCACTGATGAAATTTGGTGAGAAATGTTTCCTTTTTTTCCTCACTGTAATTATGTAGCTTTTGTGATCTTATTTGACTATAGTTCTGATGTTTACTTTTGCAATCAATGTTAGTGAGTAATTGATGACAAAAAGATGGAAAATGTAAAGAAGTTCAGAAATATTGAAGGCTAGAATAAGGTCTAACACTTCTCTAATTCATGTCAGAACTTGACAAGTGAAACCGTGATGCAGAAAACACATCCAAGAGAATAAATCAAAAGAAGTCCATTCTGAGACGAGCTGCAGTAAAACTGCAGAACACTGAAAACTAAGAGAGTGTATAAAAGCAACCAAAGAGAAAAGAAAAAAAAAACAAAAAACACTTCAAAGTCAATTGACAGTAGACCTCTCCACAGCAACAGTGGAAGCACAAAGATCATGGGATCTGAAGTGAGATAGAAGATAACGGAGTTCTCTGTAATCTTTCAACAGTGAGAGAGAAATGAAACTGTTTACAGGCTCGAAAAAACCGAGAGACTGAAATAGTAAATTTCAAGGATAGTTAAACCATAGAGAGCAGAAGATATTTGCAACACCTGGAATAGACAACAGATTAGTGTCAAGAATATATAAAGAAATTTCTAATACTCAGTTTTAAGGAAGATATAATTGGACAATAGGAAATGAAAAATCAGGAAAATACAAATTAAGATCACACTTAGATTCTATTTTACACATACTGCATTATCAAGAATTAAGAAGTCTGACAAATACCAATTGTTAGAGGGAATGTAAATTGATAAAATCACTCTGGAAAACAGTTTGGCATGACCTTGTAAAATTTCACATTCACTTATTGTACAATCCAAAAAACTCCACTCCTTGGAAACTCTTGTACATATGCATCATAAAACATTTACAAGAATATTTATCGAAGCACTGTTCGTAATAGCAAAATATTGGCAATAATTTAAACATCCATCAACATGAGAAGATATCAATAAATTGTGGAATAGATATACAGTAGAATATTATGAAATTGTGAAAATGAAGAGATCCTAGCTTTTCACAAGAAAGTAGATAAATTTTAGAAACCTAATACTAAATTTAAAAAAAAATGAAAATCCCAAAATACTATATGAAGTATCATACCATTTATTTTTTTTTAAGATTTTATTTATTTATTTGACAGAGACACAGCAAGAGAGGGAACACAAGCAGGGGGAGTGGGAGAGGGAGAAGCAGGCCTCCTGCCAAGCAGGGAGTCCAATGTGGGGCTCGATGCGGGCCTCAATCCCAGGACCCTGGGATCAAGACCTGAGCTGAAGACAGACGCTTAGCGACTGAGCCACCCAGGCGCCCCATATCATACCATTTAATAAAGCCCCCAAACAAGCATAACTGATCAGTGTATTATTCAGTTTTTACCAATGGTGTGATAAAACTGTATTTTCTTAAAAGTCAAGAAAACAATAAACACAAAATTGAGAATAATGATTACTTTGTCAAGGGGACACAGAGGGCAGGATTTGGATAGAGGAAGAATTTCCAGTCATGATTTTAAATCTTGGCAATGGGCTCGTGTGTGATAATTATCTTATGTTTTATAATTACATGTGTTTTTACATGTTTGTAATTAATATTACATTTAATAAGATAACAGAAAAGGAAGAGAGTATGCCAATGGCCTTGTGGTATCTCAGTCATGGTTTAGGGTAGAAAAATATCAGAGATGGCCCAGAAAGGAAGTTAAGTGACGTACATCTTCATTCAACAGATTTTAATAGAAGACTACTGTTGGTATTTGGGTCATATCCAGTGGTTCCCCGTGGAGCTCACAATTTTAATTGGGCAGTGGGGGAAGGGCAGAAAACAAGCACTTAAATATAATAAGTAAATTATATGGTATGTTAGAAAGTCCTAAGTGCTATTGGGAAAAAAAAAAAAAACTAGAGTAGAGTGAAGGAGACCAGGAGCTCTAGTTGAGAGGTGGGGGCAAGGACAGGCCACAGTATTAAATAAGGGTGTATAAGCCTCACTGAGAAGTTGAGATGTTGGCAAGACTTGAAGGCATTGAGGAGAATAAGCAGGTGTATATTTAGAGGAAGAGCTTTCCAAGTGAGAGAAAGAAGTCAGGAGTGACTTCAAGGAGGTTGGCTTGAAAAAAAAGTTTGGCTTGAGAGACTCAGAGGGTGGTTGTACCACCTGAGATGGTGAAAGCTGCCAGTGAAATGAGTTTGCAGGGGTACGATCCAGAGTTTCAATGTTGGACATGCTGGGTTTGAGGTAGCTGTTAGATTTCCAAGTGACGTGTCAAGTAAGCAGTAGAAATACTTGTCTAGAATTCAAGATACAAATGTGGAGAAAGTGAAAATGCATGTCAGTGGCAGAACCAATACTAGTTCAGGGATTTTTGTACCAAACAGGGCCAGATAACATTTGAAAGAGTTAAGAATTGAGTTTCATGGAGATGAGCACAGTGGAAATGAATAAGAACACTTTGACAACAACAACAAAAAATGGAGTTAGCAAACATTTCCAATTAAAATTTCTTTCAGGTCTTTCAATAAAGTATAAATACAGCAGAATTCAATTAGCCTCAAATGGACCTATTTGCTATTTTGAGATGGCAGTCCATTGTCTGAGGATTTATATATTACTTCTCCTGTTCTTTCCTATTATCTTTTTTGTTGTTGTTGTAGGTTACGACAGTTATGGAGCACTCTTTCAACTGCATAAGTAAATGAAACCAATTCTGTAGGAAATTATGCAACATAGAGAATTCTAAAAAATTATCCACATGTGGATTTTTATTGGCCCTGATCATGTTTTAGGATGAAGTGATTATAACTTTGCCAAATGGCTTAGCACAATAATAAAGGCTGGGGCATGCTGTTGGAATGATCTGCAGAGAGACTGAACTGATTACATGGTGTTTTATTTGCATTACATTAAATCCAGAGCACTTCTTAGAGCATGCTGAGATCCAAGTGTAGAGCCAAGATACATTGAATGACATCAGTTGGATATGGTCACTGTTTCAGAGCTAAAGAAGGACACTGGAGATCTTCTGGTTCTGTATGTTATAGCAAAGAAAACTGGCAGTTAAGTGACTTGTCTGAAGTCACCAGTGACAAAGCCTACCTTTTCTGTTACCTAGGCCAGTGTGTCTTTAGACAACTGTTGCTGCTTCCATGTGTCATAAAGACCTAAGCTTTGCTTCTTTTTTCCATATCCTTTTGCAGGGTTTCTTCCGGAGAACAATCAGATTGAAGCTCATTTATGATAGGTGTGACCTTAACTGTCGGATCCACAAAAAAAGTAGAAATAAATGTCAGTACTGTCGGTTTCAGAAATGCCTTGCTGTGGGAATGTCTCACAATGGTAAGTGAACACTTAGCATACATACTTCACTGTTGTCATTATGGCTGCCAGATCAGTGGCCTCTAGGGCCACTGCTGTAAATGTGCACAGTTTCCCACAAAATGCCAGATTTCAGAATAGTATATGCTGATAAAGCATTTCTCATTTCGGTCAGAGTCTAGGCTTTTAGTGTAGAATCCTTCTCTCTGTGGTTGGGCATCTGCCATGATGGGAGAAAAGACTTGAAAATATGAGAAATGATAGAAATAACTAGTATTTTAAAATGAATGTAATGATTGTAATTTTTTGTATTGCTTTAATAGTATTAAAAACAGAATTATGCTTGTGTGTATCAGTAGTTTCTTTATACTTTAAATGTGAGAAAACTCTGCAGGTTTCTGGGTATGGAACTTTAAATGGCATATCAGAATTTAGAATATATCCTTTTTTTCCCTCTTTACTGTGCAAAGATAGTTATAGGCATAGCAGTATCCTTGACTTCGAGGAGCATGCAGACTTATGGATAAAGCAAAGAATTTTAAGATTCCACAAAACTTCAGTGTCCATAGAAACATAGAGAATAAAACTTTGTTTTTTAAAGCCATATCTAAAATCAAGGAGTGTCAACTTAAGAGAAAGAATGTAGATGACCTGAGAAGACCCTTGTTTTGGTGAATTGTAGAACTAACTCAGTAAAATCATGGAACATAGGCCTGTTTGAAGAAATAGTTCTGGATTTCCATTTAGCTCAGATTGGTGTTAACAAAGTCACAAAGCAAATTTGATAGTAACTTGATAGTTTTATATTTGTCAAGTATTAGTTCTTTGAAAACGCATTATGGGCTCAAGAAATATAAAATGCCAAAGTGATCAAATAAAATCTGAAGTCTCAGTTCACTGGATATCCTATTTTTTTCTTTCTTTTGCCTTCACCTGTGTCAAAACTGATCTGGTGAGAGAATAGTATTTGAAGTCAATCTTCATATGTTAGGACTCCAAAGCATCTGTGAAAATTAAAGTTTTATTCCATTGTGCAGATGTTTGGTTTTTACAGTGGACATCTTCAGAATATTTGAGAATCACTAATTGGTTGATATCCAACTCTTTAAAAATAGCTCGCAAAATTATAGTTTTATAATTTATATGGGTCATTTCCTCTAAAGGCAAGAATGTATTATGAAGAGATCTATCAGCTCTACTGGGCAGGATGGAGATTTGGTCTGACTTTCCTCACAATTGATTACATCTGCTGTGTAGCAGCATACAACTGCAGTCATTGATTGCAAAATAATTTACTGGTTTGATTCCATCAATTTCCTTTCTATTTCAGACTTCATAAAGCATAAGGACACATTTTCAAGTCAAGGGTTATATTTTAGATGATGCAATCAAGTTGCAGTAAACTTATTTTATCTTTATGAAGAAATCTTTGACTTTGAAATCATTATTACTAAGACTGCCTAGAAAAGCATGCCATTTCTGCTTTTAATGGTATTTATTTTTTGCCCTTTAAAAATTTGTCACTTCACATAACATTTATTTCCTGTTGCTTGCACACATTCACATAAAATACTTCTCCTTTTGCTTATTGTTTATAGGCAAATAATATTTAAAGCCCAACAATCTATGTAGTATTGATGGTATAATTTTCTCTTCCCAGAAAAGTCAAAGAAAGCCCATAAACTTAATAATAAAGTCATCATTTGACTTCATATGACAATTAATTTATTCTATTTAGATAGAAGAGCAATCTTGATAGGGAGTGTTCAGTTAGTTCTTCTTGGAAAGACAAAAAAAAAAGGAATTAAATGTTCTGGCATCAAAGACTTAATGAAGTTCAACATTTACAAGATTGCAACTGTGACTAAGAAAATCCCTTCTAAGAGGTTTTTATGGGAATGTGTTTGCTACACAGAAAACATCCATTTGATCTGTGCACAAGAAGGGAAACATAACAATGAGGTTTTGAGTAGTTTTGCCTGTTATCCTGAGAAAGGAAACATTTCCAAATACAAAGTTTTCTAAGAGGTTGTAGTAACTATTTAAAACTATTTTGTTAATTTATTAATGTTTTGTGTGAATGGCCCTCACTGTAATAACCCACCCAACTTATCAAGAGCCTTCTACTGTTATACCAAAATCAGCACCTCGATGCTTTCAGTAGACACGGAAGAGATGAACGTCCTCCCAAAGTAATTTACTCCATTCTCTGTTACTGTTGTTTCTGCTCTTCGGTCTCTGTTTAATCCATCTGATGCATGTAGCTTGTGCACTAGCCACCCACTGCCAGCCTTAAATGAGGCTTCTGAAGTAACCTTCAAGGAACCTTCAGGGCCCAGGGGAACATTGTTGAAAAATCACTGAAACAAGGATTGCTAAATCCTTTCAACTTCGAAAGTTCTATGAGTCTACATAACTCAAACAAACTACCTCCCTGAATTTTTCACTTTTCAACAAACTGGACCATATTTTATAGACATTGTTACCATTTTCTCAAATATGTAGGTATCTGGCATCTGTTGACTACCTGAATTTAAAAGTTTCCACCTGTATGTCTTGGTGCTGTAAAAATATAATCCATATGCCTGAATCAGGCCTTCTGGATGTTCTGAACAATTGCTCAATTGATGGTCACATAATGATGTAGCCTCAGAGTACAAATCCAAAGCAGTCAGGGCTGAAGAAAGTATAAATGGCTAATGGCATATGGTTCCATCTTCAGATGGAACTTTTGTTTTGATTGTGATGTGTAGCCTAAACATCGTAGGACAGAAGGATTTCAGAATTCTTACACTTGGGAACCCAGTTGTTTCTCAGAGATCTATTTTCAGCATTGAGTAGGAAAAGCACCCAAGTGTTGGACTATGTGTTTGGGAGCAAATTTTTTGTTTTTCTGTAGTGATCAAGATAAACACGTGTTGCAATTGTTTTGATCATTTAACATACCATCATTTCTAGACCACGGGTCAGTTCCACTGATCGCTCCCCTGTCTTCCTGAGTCATGCTAAGCACAGTCAATTCAATACCCTGTCAGATACATTTAGAGGGAATCTCCAAATGAAAGTAAAGCAGAAATCAAGACCCAGCTTCCTGGCCTACCCAGAGGTACATGTGACTTACCACGTGATCACAGCATCACCTGCTACTTGTTCATTTTGAATTAGTGAAGCTGTTATCTACAGAATCCTGATAAAAATACCCTCATAGATTAATGTAGTTTCTTTAGTCAAATGGGCCCTCACACACACTTTTGTATTTTCTCTTAGTATAATTTTTGTTTTAAATTCCTGTTGTCAAGATCCCTGACATTAATCATATTTTTAAAATGTGTCTTCTTTATTTTTGATAAGATAATTTATTCATTAAGAACTTTGACTAGTGAATATTTTATCTTTGGAGCTGCTTTTCATGTATGAACTAAATAATAAAATTGTAAGTGTAGGCTGTTCATTTTAAAAAATAATGTGAGATAGAGAAGAATTAACTTGTTACTTCTGAGTCACTCAGCTAGGTTTTCCCTATGCCACTGAGATTTGAATGAAAATGATGCTTTTCATAAATATAAAAATTAGTGAAATCTTAGCTTTACTGATCAGGACATTCTATTATATAAAGACTGACAACTTTAAAAATAATTTCTCAGCAGCTTCATAAAAATCCAGAAAAATGGTTTCATAGATATTTGTGGCACTCAGCATTTTTTAAGGCAGTTCTCTCCTTCCTTGTAAAAAAGAAAAGCGTGAATGGCAAATAAGTTTAAACTCCAGTGTGTTAGGTTTTTTCTTTAGTCTTCTTTGTAACATAAAGGAAAATTACCCAAATGTTAATTTTCAGAAAATTTCACCAAATAAAGAAGTCCCGACACATGGCAGCTGTGTGCTCAGACCAGCAGGCATTCATGGTTGCCCACACGCTAGCCTCCACCTCCTTTTCCCACCACTGCCCTTTCCAGCTTACACGTCGGGTAAACTGTGTACTTTGCCGTGCCTGCACAGTGCTCTGGTGGAATAGCTCTGGGCCTCTGTTTATTATGTCTTTTGGTTCCCTGTCACAACTCTACCTGGCATTCAAGACCCAGCTGAAATGCCTTCTTCCGTAAGACTTCCTATTCCCCCCGCCTTCCTCTTCTGTGTGTTTTATACCTTTCCTGTGAAACCACGCTCTGCTTTCTAAAGCAAGGGAACGATCAGATCGATATTCCAAAAACTAAACTACTGACAACTGTGAAGAGGATAGAGAGAGAAATAGGGAAATTTGTCAGAGGACAAATGCAATATCATGCATTAAGACAGTGGGAAGGGTGAGTGAGGAGAAAGGAAATTGAGAAAAGTACCAGAGAGTGACCAGTGAATACAAGTGTCTGAGGGAAAGAGAGGTTGTCAGAAATTTTTCAGGGTGTCTAGTTGGGTGATAGGATGAATTAACCAAGAAAGGGAAACAGAAAGAGGAGACAATAGAGAGGGGAAAATCAAAAGTTCATTTTTAAAGTTGCATTTGAGGGTTTTACGGGATATCTAGCATCCATGTATAAAGGAATATAGGAACAAGAGAAAACTCAGAGTCCAAATCTCAGCAGTCATTAGCACATTTGGTGAGTCAGAGAGAAGATTGAACTAGGAACAACAGAAGGGAAGGAAGAGGGGCCATCAAAAAAGGTCTGGAAAACAGGCAGAAAGATAGGAGAACCAGAAAAGCAGAAACCACTATGAGAACAAATTTAAAGTAAGAGAGTGGAGAAGGTCAACAGTAGCAAACGCTGGGAGAATGCTGGAGAGCTCAAGCAGAAACGAGAACTGCGAAGAGGCCCCTAGATCTGGCTGTCAGAAAAAACATAAGGGACTTTTAAGAGCAAAGTTTTGGAAATTTAAATGAGGTGTAGGCAAGATTGCAGTAGGTTGGGATGTAAATAGTGACAAACACAGGCGGAGAAGGAAGACTCCTCTTCCAGTAACTTCAGTGGTGGAGGAAAGATGGCCCAAGGAGGAGGTTATAACTAGGGTCAGAATCTTCAACCTCTGCTTTGGTGGAAGGGAAGGAGCTGGTGAAGAGAGAATAATCCATGTATATGTAGGTTCTCCCCTACTAGACACGGCCTTTCATCCTGTGTTCCCCAGTCCAGTCTGTCTAGCAGTGTCTTGCATCAAACTGGTGTTCAGTGAATGAGTTAAATGATACCAGGCAAGACTTCGGGGAACCGGAGATTGGGTCATGTGAGGCAGAGGTGTTTCGCCCATCTCTACTTTGGAAAGAAACCTAGACAAATGTTTAAATGTCCTCTGCAAATAGTTTGAAAACGTTACCCCTGAATAATATTGGTGCTAAGGCTGCTTCTTGTTTAATGTAGAGGAGCTAGAAAATGATAGTTATTAGATTCCCAAATCCTGCAAAACCTCAAAAGGCACAAGTTTTTTCTCGAGAAAGAGGTAGAAAAACATAACTTATTGGCAACAGCCATATTATAACCAATAGTGTTATAGGTCCTTATTTACATGATAAGGCTTTTGTAAAATCAGCATGTTAAAATTAACCATGAGACATAGCCTTACCAATTGTCAAGAGTATGATTGCAAAGTCACCCCTTATATGTTGAAAGACAAAAATACTTTTAGTAAGACTCAATTCATTCTTCTGTTTTCTATTAATTTATAGTTTTGAAAACTGCTTTAATTCATCTTTATAATTAAGTAACATTTGTCTTTAAATGCTCCTACAATTAGGTAGGTGTTTAAAAAACACATTATTGTCATTAAGAAATATTGTTTCTTAGCACTGTACCAAGATCCAAAGAACAGGATATCTAAATCTGCTTGGAGTTTGTGTGTCCAGTAAATCAGTACTAAATACACAATATTGAATCTGTCATAAGCTAGTAGTGAATTGCATTCAGTTCAGTAAAATTGTATTATGCAAAGGTAAGCTAATATATTTCACCAGAAATTGAGTCTCTACCAAACCTATTCTTCCTGAAGGCTACATACTGATTTTGATACTGACATTTTTTTTTTAAACCAAGATATATGAATTCTCTGTAGGTGATTAATTACCCCGTATATGACACTGAATGCCAGTGTTTTGGAAGTTGCTCTATATGTCAGGTGCTAGATCTATAGAACAGACAGAGTGTGTCTTTTTTTTTCCCCCTCAGGGCCTCAGAGACTAAAGATTGCTTTAAAAAAAAGAGAGAGATGTAGTATGTTCTGCAATACTATGTGTCATCGAGATTCATAGAATTTTATAGCTAAATTTAGAGCTAAAAGAAGGAAACTTTAGAGGTCTTCTTTTCCAAGTCCCTCATTTTATAGATAAAGCAGTTAAAGACCAGAGAAGTCAAGCCACTTTTAGCTGGTTTTTCACTGAGCCCAAACTAGAAAGTTGATTTCCTGACTACTTGAAGTGCAGTGTTAATTTCATTGCCTTCCAGAGAGGCCAAAAGTTCTCCCTCCCTGACTCATAGTAACACATGGAGCACGTTCCTCTGTCTTTTAAGCAGTAGTAAAAGATGTGGGAAAATATTCTTGTGTATATATGGGCACACTCAGCCTTTATATTTCTGGTCCCCAATCTAGAACTTTGGTCTTCTTTTTCTAAGCTCTAACTTCAGTCTTACCAGAAACAGCAATCCAAAAGGAGAATTACTCCTCTTCTTGGTTCTCAGATTCTCTACCCAATGGGTGGAAACTGAGGTTCAAGAATTAGTACGCCATTCCTTAAACAAGTTAAAGACAGAGAGAGATTTACAGAGATAGACAGATAAGGTTTTCAGGATTTGTTCTTTACCTGTGGGAATGTATCTAGGTCTGTGTACCATGGCTACCATCCTGGTCTATAGTCCACAGGAACCATTGTACCATGGTTGCCCTAGACCACTTCAACCACAAGTAATAAAAGCTACATTTATTAAGCATTACTATGTGCCAGGCACTGTGCTGAACAATTTCTGTGCCTTATCTCATCATTTCACATACAGTAGATTGGTATTATTACATTGGACTCAAAAGCAACAAAATAAAATTGGCATTTTTTTCCCTAAAAAAATTCATACAAATAAAAAATGGCGTTTTCTCTAACTTCAGATTTCCATATGTTTTATGCAAATTTAGTTTCACCAAATGGGATGTATTTTTTAATCCCTTTGTTGAAAATGCTAAAATCACCAAATGATTAGTTGCACTGATAGTTAATTAAATCTAATGTACAGCATGAGCACTCAGTGATACAGAAAATTTGTTGATAAGATTTAACCTTTGGGGGGAACTTTGACTTAAAAAAATTCACATTTTGTTCAGATTGTAGCAGAAGGCTTTCACTTTAATATGTCCTAATTCTAAAATGATTTTTAGAAGTCATTTCAGCTATTTTTTATTAGGTTACGGAAAAGCAAGACCAGCAAATGTAGTAAGTGTCTATGTTTGGCTGGGTTTTTTCCTAACAGAAATTTTATTTTATTATTCTTTTAAGTGAAATACTGTTGATACACAATGCTACATTAGTTTCAGGTGCACTATGAATCACTATGTTAGTGATTCAGTGTCTCTATACATTATGCTGTGCTCACCACAGTGTAGCTACCATCTGTCACCATGTTACCATACCATTAGCTATATTCCCTATGCTGTATCTTTCATCCCTGTGACTTACTCATTCCATAACTGGAAGTCTGTACCTCCCACTCCTCTTTGGCTGTTTGTTTATTTTAAATTAACTTTTTGGATTACCTTTTAGGAAAGAAGTGCTTTCCTAGACATGTAAACTTGACTGTATATTTATACTTTATTACCTATAAAAATGTAACCAGAGCCTAGAGCAATGTTGGGCACACAATAGACATTCAATAATGACTCACTGAGTGAAGAGATGTATGGTGCACTCTGTTAAATAAAGAGCAACAGATTGTTGGTGATTCTAATCACTCTATTTTGGTATAGAATGTTGGTGGTCTCCAGTCTTTACACCAAAATTTCTTCTTCCTTCAATATGCCATAATTCTTACCGGGTGCTTTCTTTTATGATCACTTTCCCAAACTTCCCTGGGTACATACTGTCTCATTTTCTGTTTTTAAACTTGATACTTTAGAGTTTAATTCATCAAGCATTTATTGTATACCTACCATGTGTATTTTGTTGCACCCAGGAGCAAAAATGAGAAAACCTGGTACTCATAGATTCTAGTAGAATAACTAATACAGAAGTACAGTTCTGGTTTGCTACCTGAGCTAATATATGCATGCAACAGGAGCCCATCATTTAGGAAGGTTTTCTAAACTGTCCCAAACCCCAAGTTTTTGATACACTCCTCATTGGGAGTAGGTATGACATACCAACATTTCCTATGGAAGATACATAATTTTAGAAGTTATCAAGTGATTCTAATATGCCCTGCCTCCCCTCCTCCTTACTTCTCAACTGAGAACTACTGATGCACAAGGAATAAACATAGTACAGGGAAACAAATGATTGGACCAGCTTCACAAAGAAGGATTTTGAAAAGAATCTGCTATCTGGTTCTCAGGTTGTTGTTTTTTCTGTTTTATTTTGACATATATTATACAAAGATTTAACATGTGCTGGACATTATACTGAGTGCTGAGGATTCGATACTGAGCAAGATTCCTGCCTTCGTGCAGATTACATAAGGGAGACGAGAAACCACTGTAGATAATTACTGTGATCAGTGCTGTGAAAGAGAATACAATGAGTAATGAGATCATATCCTGAGGGACCTAAACAAATCTGGGGCAGAAGGGTGGGGGACTGAGATAAGAATGTGAGCAACCATTCATTGCCTATGCCTAAGAGAATGGGGAAGAGTGAGTAGAGAGAAAAGATTTTTGACCAAAAAATGGCAGTTGTTTAAAGATTTCCATTTGAAGAGGTCAAGGGCAGAGGATACATTTATCAAATGGATATAGGCTAATTTAAAGGCATCCTAACTGAGAGGTAAGATTTTCTTCCCCTCTAACTCAGAGGTTCCCTAAGGAGGCCCCCACAAACACAATAATTGTATTAGTTAGTGATAAAGCTTATTTAGGGTCACAGGAAATGTATTTATGAATTTGAGATTCGGGGGTGCACACCAGTCTCTCCTCTAGCCGACTGAAAATGGAATTCACCAAGTATTCAGATGGAAATGTGTTTATGTACTTTAGTGCCTTATGGTAGAATGCTAGCTTTAGCATTATAACGTATAGCAGGAAACCATCCATTTATTCATTCCTGCATTCAGGAATTTTTGACAGAGCACCACTAAGTGCTAGAGATATAAATGAGTATGATGGACTCTGCCCTCAAGGAGCTACAGTGTAGTGAAGGAGACGGTCATAAAAACACACCACTGTGCTACCACATGGGGAGGGTAAGAGTTGAGCTACCACATGGGGAGGGTAAGAGTTGAGCTACCACATGGGGAGGGTAAGAGTTGAGCTACCACATGGGGAGGGTAAGAGTTGAGCTACACACAGAGTAGTATTGACTTTGGTATCCAAATGTCCTTATTATGGGAAAGTACAGAGAGTCCAAAGCATGGCCCAGAAGTAGCATTATTCAAAATGATATTTTGCACGCCTGGATGGCACAGTTAATTAAGCATCCAACTCTTGGTTTCGGCTCAGGTTGCGATCTCAGGGTCATGAGATGGAGCCCCACATTGGTTTTGCGGCTCAGCAGGGAGTCTGCCTAGTTTCCCTCTCTCCCTCTCTGCCCCTCCCTCCTGCACTCACACACACGTGCTCTCTCTCTCTCTCAAATTAATAAATCTTAAAAAAAAAAATATTTTGCAGATCACATTGTTATGGGGAGGGGGGAGAAAAACCATCTTGGTCAAAAGAGGTACAAACGGTGATTTTTCCCCCAACCTAGGCCTTTCTAACCTCCCTTAAATGTTCCACTTTGCCTTTCTTTCTTTAGTTTTCTTCTTCTTTACACTTCCTCACCCCACAGGAAGCCAAATGTTAAGTAAGGAAATGGTCTTTTTGACAAACATCATTAAGTGGTAATCCTGGAGAGTCAGGGAGAATGATTACGGCTTCTCTCTACTAAATGTAAAAGTACTCTCTGGTCTAATAACATGAAAGAAAGCACCATCCATATTTCTTTATAACAGGGACAAAATAGATCATACAGACTCTGTGAGAGCAAAGTCCTGTCTGTACAACTTTGAATTTTGCACAGTTCCTTCAGTCTGTGAAACATGTTGATCCTTTTAGGGCCTGACCTTATGTCAGGTGCTGGGGATACAAAAATGAATAAGACATTGTCCCTGGCCTTCAGGATGTTCTGTAGTGAGATTAATAGACATGTCAAATAAAAAGTACAGTTTGAAATTGCTATCATTGAAGAAAGTACCAAGGGCTGTTGGAGTACACGTGAATGAATAATAAATTCTGCTTGAAGAAGTCAAGGAAAGCCTCACACATAAGGTGACATTTGAATTGGGTCTTGAGGGATGAGTAGGAGCTGGCCCTCACCTATTTTATATGTAAGTAAATACACTTTTCTCTCTTTGCTGAGCTCTTAGATTCTTTCACCTTCCCGGCAAGATCATGCATTAATATTTTTCAATTAAAGAAGTGAACAATTTAATTTTTACTAATAGCCTGTGTACTGCCATGAAATAAAAACCTGAGCAAAGTTGGAGTAGAAAAACCAGACCTTGAGCTTGGTGGAAGGGTGAGGGGGCTTTTACTGAGTGGGCACTAGGACTGGGGGAGAGCAGCAGTGATTCAGTGACGCATCCTTGTCATTTCTCTCTCTGTGTAGCCATCAGGTTCGGGCGGATGCCACAGGCCGAGAAGGAGAAGCTGTTGGCGGAGATCTCCAGTGATATCGACCAGCTGAACCCAGAGTCGGCTGATCTCCGGGCCCTGGCAAAACATTTGTATGACTCATACATAAAGTCCTTCCCGCTGACCAAAGCAAAGGCGAGGGCGATCTTGACAGGAAAGACAACAGACAAATCAGTTAGTTCTCTTCTGTCTTCATTTGGGGTGGCTGGGTTTGTTGTTGTTGTTATTGTTGTTGTTTTGTCTTTGAGAAGATCATTCACCCTGTTACACACATTGCACAGTCGTGTTTAGCTGTTGGCTGTTACATATTACAGACTGAAACACAGGAAAGGAAATGTTTTCAGATAGGATAAGTAAACCTTATTTTGAAAAGGGAAAAAGTCCTTCAGGTTCTCCTAATAAATTCTGTGAGAATAGTATAAAGCCCCCCCCTCTTCCTGCTGCCCTCCTTCAGGATCCATATCTTTTCTTGACATCAGAATAACTGGCCACAGCTACATGCATTCCAGCAGCTCGGCTTGTCTCTGGGAGGGGCCTGACCTAGGTTTGGAAAAGGTATTCGGTCCCATTATTTTACAGTTCAGGAGAAATGCTAGAGTTACTTACGAAGTTCCATGTGGGGCATAAAAATACATCTAGATATTACATTTCCTTTCTTTCCTTGTGGCTCTGTTGATGGCTCCTGGGCAACTGGAGGCTCAATCCTTTGATTACATATGTGAATTTTATCTTCTGTGAGGCTCTGAGCTGCCTGGGCTACTCCTCCCATAGATTCTCAAACATCTGCAGGCTCATTCATTACAGTTTAGAAAACCCAGAGTAGGTTATAATTGTTACTAAGTCCGAAGCAGAACTCTTCCTAGATAGGAAGCTGAGAAAGCAATGTGAAATCCAATTAAAACAAGACACAACTACACCTGAATTTGAATTTCGGTTCTGCGGTCAGCTTGCAGTGTGACCTGGGTCACATCTCTGCCCCCGTTTTCACAGGCAGAGGTCTGACTTTGATGGTACTATCTGCAGCAGTAGGGTTGTAAGTAGTACAGGACACATTCAGAAGACACCGTCCCAGCCCTTGAAAGTCCTTTTGTGCTATCATTTGTTTTTAAATGTACACCTCCAGGAGAGGCATGCAATTACTTTATAGATATGTGTAACTTTGTCCCCACTCCATTATATTTGGGGGAAAATATCATTAGCCTTTAATGTATTTTGATGACGGTCTCAAAATGTGATTTTTTTTTCCTTTTAGCTATAAACCATTAGAGTAGTGTCAGCTAATAGAAAAAGAAAACTGTGGGGTATTGCTGTGTAGAGAGCCAAATGCCAAGAAGGACAATGAGTTTTCTGACTGCAAGAGAGGACACTGATACCTGAACAGTATTATACGTGTATCCCGTTCTTTACAAATTCAAAAAATCTTACACGTTCATTACGTTCAAGACACACAGCCATCTGACAGCTGCTGTTTTATTATCCTGTTTTTAAAGATGAGGAGACTAACAGCCAGAGAGGTTAAACATTTTGCCCTGAGATCACACAGTTAGCATACAGAAGAACCCTGTGATCCAGGCCTACTAACTTCTACCTCAGTGCATTCTGAGCATGATACTCCCTCCTGGAAGCTCCTCTTCCCATCGGCTAGCAATGAGCCAGGTGGACAGATGCACTAGGAAAGCTTCATCCTGGGAAAATGTGCTGCATTATGATTTATTTTTACCAATTTTTAGAATGGCAGGAATCTTCTACCTTGTTCTGCTATCCCAATATATTCACAGCCAGGAAATTTTTGTCTTTTGCTCTTTTGTTCTTCCCACATTTTAACCTGTAGGACAACTATCTTCCATAGGGACGGGACTACAGACTCTAGGTCCTAGTAAAGCTGAGTCGAGTCTGTGTATTCATTAAATGCCCCCAAAAAATCGGGGTACAGCAAAACAAAAGCAAGCAAAGACCTCTGTGTAGCTGATGTGACTATGGAAAATCAACTGTGTTTATATGAAGGGAGAGAAAGAAAAGGAAAACTAGTCGCCTGGCTAAAAGGGGTTAAGAGCTGAAGGCAGATTGCTGCCGCTTGCTGAGAGCCAGTGTGGGATAGGGACCTGGAGGCTGGGAGGCCTAGAGCTGGGAAGGGAGCGTTTGACAGGGAAAGAGTCTGAATGCAAACTGTTTACTCCACAGTTTTGCCTAAGGCCATTTAGTTTCCAGGAACTGCTTTCTCACCTTCTCTTTATCTCCTAATCCAGACCTGCAATCCATGCTGGAAATCCTGTCAATTTAACCGTACCTGGAAGATAGGAGGAAGGCATTAAAAAATATTTTTTCCCCCAGTAGTCAAGAATTTAAATGTACACTACCAGTGACTGGCATATTCTCTTATGTGTCACTGAAGGACAGAGAGCCCAGTCCACTGTAAATCACTAAAACCTCATACCAATTGGCAATTTGGCTCGAAATCTTTGAGTTAAAAATAAGATAATTGTAGGCTCTTTGTGGGATAAATAGGTATTAAGGTATTTTAAGAGAAAGAGCTGCAAAATGCTTGATTATAGGCTTCTCCAGTTCAGAGGCCAAATGTTTGTCATGTTTTCCCCTACAGTAACCAAGACTGTGCTTTGCTCATAATAGTTACTCAGAGTGTATTTGTTTAATTGAATTAAAAACTGTTGCCTATGCCCCTTTGAAATTCTGGACTTTGAACGAGAGCCTCTAACTAGCCCAATATTTGCTCACCAACCTGGACATCATTAATGGTCTGAATAGAGGCAGAATTGCCCCTTGTTAGGGTCTGGAAAAGAAAGAGAGACTGGGCCAAATTAAAATAATCCATTCCCTGATTACACAAAAACTGAAATAGAATTGTTTGGCTCTCTCTTTTCTCCTTATCTTGCAAAATCAAATTAAGCACTAGTGGAAAGAAATAGTTCAGAGAGAATATGGGAGAGGGAAAAAAAAATCCAAAATGTGATTTCCAATGAGACTAGAGATTTGTTCTTTATCTGACGTGGTCATGTTATTTATTTGATAGCATCTCTCTCAGGGGTGTTATGTTATCTCTTGGCCAAGACTTATGAAAGTTAAGATTTGCATTGATAGGATAGGTCGTGCCGAAGTATGGACTCTCAAGAGGGTGGGGGATATGGAAAAGTGGCCGTGGCTGGTGCAGTAGGACAGCGTGGGTCTCATTATAGACCCTGCTTGAGATTGATGTCATTCGTGTTGGTTAGGCCAAGCCTGGGGGAGGCTGCTCAGCATAAAGGATGGCCAGTTACCCAGAATCTTTGTAAGAAGAAACAACGCTATTGAAGAGGCCATTCTTCAAATTTATCTTACTGCTCCATTTAACCATTGCCTATTCTCTCTCATTTGGGGATATACCTGCTAATCTGTCCTCTTGGGACCTGTACCAGCATTTGCCTCCAGGCCAAGCAGGGCTTCTCCCTTCTCAACTAAACTTCCGTCTCCTGTATCTTATTTCCGGGTGCCACTCGCACCTTGCAAAACAGATAAATGAGCAGATAACTTCTGCTTCCCTCCTGTCTTTTTAACTTTGACAGCATGTCTTCAGGATATGATGCCCCTACTTTTCATTGCCTTGCTTGAAAGAATAATGCTTAGGAGTTTTAGGCTCAGGGCTAGATAGGATATGGAATCACTGGGTAAAGTTAACCAGAGAAGAAGGTTCACTAGCAGTAAGCCTGTTAGCCAACCTCAAAGGAGAATGGCACTGACTCTTCCCGCACAGTCTCTTTCCCTTTCAGTGGCTTGTAGCAGCCCAGCACCTTCTTTAAGAGATCCTGCTGAACTCTGAAAACCGTGAATCTAGAACCAGGGTGCTGTGTTTCATGATGGCAATTTGAGAGCGGAATGGACTTTGAAAGTTCCCAGTGTTTGAATATTACCCTGATGTGATGAACACACTGGGTATATCATTGTCACATGATCCCATGTTTGTGGATGAAAATAAACAGAAAGTGGTTTTCAAAAACCATTTTCAGTGCCATGGTTTGTCATAAAACAATAAATAGAAAAACCCTTGGTGCGCCTGCCAACTTTTCATCCCGTATCTGAGAGATGGTGAGGCCCTGGCTGCGCTCTGTCTGCAAATAAGGAATAAAACTTGTTATCTGTACTGTATTGGACTTTGGGTCCCAAAGCATCACATTGCTTTTGATGGGTACATGTGGAGTCACTGTTTTTACAAATACGAAAGCAAACTGGTGCCATCGTAAAAATGGTTTTTCTAAACAATGTGTGAAACATGAAACTACCGAATAATAAAACCAATATGGAAATGTAAACTTTTGTGAAGACAGTTCTGTACCCATTCAGATGTTCCCCTTCTAAAATTTACAGTGGCCATCAAACCTAGTAACTCTCAAAGCTATTGGAAATATATCTGTTCTTTTCTGTCCTACTCTTACAGCTGAACAAAGGGTGGTTTCTTTCCCCTTCATCTATGGAAAAACCTGAGTGAGTCGGAATTTGCTCCCCTGAGAAGAAATATCCCAGACAAACTGTCAGAGAAGACAGACTTAGGAGCCCCTATATAAATAAAGAGCATGTTAGTCATGCTGATTTGTTTGGAGGGCTAATGAAGAAGCTGGGCTCCTGGGATCCTTAATCCAGATATTAATGTGAATAAAATAAATTCCTTTATTGTCAGGAATAGCCAAAGATATAACAGATCTGAACCAATAGTGTTCTTTCAGACAATAAATAAAAAAGATAGAATGAAGAAAAGCAAGTGAATTTCCTTTTTTTTTTTTTTTTTTTTTTGGTAATGATTAGATTCAGTTAACCAATACCCTTGTTTGCCAGCTGAGTAACACTTTGGCTGGCAATGGATGGTTTTTTAAGAGCTGTGGTTATGTGCGAGTTCATTAGAGTGTGAATAATTCTTCCCATTAAGCTTTTATTTGTCTTAAATCTCTAAACCATGCGGGAGAACAGAAGTACATTTGAGAGATTGTTCGAACTTCCCTTCAGTCACATCCAGCACTTACCTAGCACTTCTAGGAAATAATAGCTCAAAAGGCACTGTCTCCAAGACCCCACCCTGGAAGAGCTTTGGTTTAAAAGCTGAAATTTCTCCCAGGATAGTCATTTTATTTAAAAAAGGAAAAGTGGAAAGTCACGTAGAAAGCAATAGAAAGGGAAAAGAACTAGTCCTGAGTCAGGAGCTCCAGTTCCAGTTCAGGGTTTGCTGTAAATAGTTATTTGACTTTGGCTTCATTCAGTGTATTCATACCTCGTCAGAGAATGATGATGTAGGTGATTTTTGAAGACCCCTTTGGTTCTGTAAATCCCATGGTTCTCAACAAGAGGAAAATAGAAATGGGCAAAACCAGAAGTTGAAGAAACCTAACCAATGCATTTTGATTAACAGTCACCCACTATAGCTAATCCAGGAGAACCATGTATCTCTAAAAGGATGAAAGCCAGTCAGAAGTATAAAAAAGGAAGAAGGAAACAAAATGAAGAAGATAGGCCCTAAGAATCCAGCTTCTCTTCCTTGAGCCTTTGCTCTAATCTGTCATGAAAACTAAGGCTATCAGGAGAGCTTCGTGAGAGGAGGCACACGTTTTTTCAGGCCAGTTTTAACTCTGACGTGGTTACCAAGGGATGGTCTGTGAGGGGGTAGAGTTGTCTGTTACATTAATTCCAGTCTCCCAAATTGAAGCAATCATCAGGACAATCTGTGCTTTATAAGTTGACTTTCTCATTTATCTCCTTTAGCCTGTTACTTTATTATTCAAAAGGAGCTGTAAACTTACAGTGTTCATGCATAATCCCTTTCATAACTTGTATATATATTAAAATGCTGATGTTATGGATTACTAAGTAACACTATTGTTCTGTTTCTCCAGTTAAAAAAGTCAACTTTTATTACCCTACTGTGTTTTCATTATTAAGCCAGCTTCCCCCATGATCGTTGTGTTACACGTTAGAGGCATGCAAGAGGCCTGTAACTAACCTTAATAATCTATATAAAACAGTACCTTTAATCCCATCCTGGCTTTGATAGGTAAGCCGTTCTTGAAAATCGAAATATATCAGAATTAATTACATTTGATGTATTTCTCCAAAGAAAACTAATTTCCTCTTACAGAGACTGTTTTTGCTTCCCAAGAAAAACATTGTGTTGAAGTGCAGTTTCCTTCATGTCAGTCTCACCTTTTTCTGGTCTGTCCAGCATATGAGAAGTACAGGTATCATAATGGCCAGAGGCAGATTCTCCATGAAGTGAATGAAGCTTAAGTGTCAGGGCTCCTCCCTTGCACAGAGCCCCTTCCAACGCTCTGAGAAGGGTCTGAGCAATTTTGCTCTTATAAGTTGTATTATCGAACCCAACAATTGTCATAGATGTACCCAATGGTTATGTGCATTTCAGGTCCCACAAAACCTGGATCTATCCCTATAGAGTCCCAGATGTATTTAAACATTCTTTCCTGTTAAGAAGAAATGCTTATCTAGCCATTTGGTACAGTGTCTGAAGATAAATACATCGTTAGCTCCAAATTAGAAGTGTAAAATCATTAAGACCAAATTTGAGGATGATATGATTCCTCTTATAATGGTAGATCATCAGATGATACTATACAAGCTAATAGAACACAGAAGGCTTCCCTTTGATTTGTAGAAAATACAGAAATATGGAAGTGAAATTCATTTGCTGTAGAATATTTTACCAGAAGTGTAACATTAAGTTAATGATCCAAGATAAATTACACAGGCCAAATTCCACTTCGTTTTAAGAGGTCAGCTTTCTGTAAATCAGGCAAGTCACTGTCTTTTCCCTGTTCCGGGGGGAGGAGGTCCCAGTGTGAATTGTGTGAGTTAAGTGTTGGCAACCTAAGAATCGGTGAATTGGTGGCAAAGAAGGGCAGATCTCCAGGCAGATCATGTCTGGTGATCACTTTTGCAGTTTGACAGATTTACATGGAAGCTGAAAGTACCTATGCAGACTTCAAAAAAGCAAGGAAAACAGCATAATCTTGGAAAAACAAAAAAATCCACTTGGTATCCATTTGCATGTCAATACCCAGAATACTTTACCAGTTCACCATTTTTTCAAAAATGCTGAAGGGATTTAAAAAAGAAAAAAAACAAAACTGGAATGGTTTGGCATGATGGTGGGGGCTGCTGATTCCTTTCTCTGTCCTTGAGTGTTTACTGCCAGGAAATCCTGACCAACACCGATTGCCAAGGGGTTAAAGTCACATTGTTGTTAAATTGGGAGAGAAAATTAGCAGCATTTTGTGCCCTATGTTCAACTATCACAGAGTTTCAAAAACAGGAACCTGGGGCTTTATATGAGGGGACAGGGGAAGTCAAGGGGAAGAGTCACAGGGTGATTTATCAGGGCATAGTTCCAGATAAATTGCTTACATGGAGGTAGAAGAATTTCATGCATACATTCTGTGCCAAGAAGCCAAATGGTTGAGCAGAAGCTCGTCCCGGAGTTGAAGTGGGCAGCTCTGGGTACAGTCTTTCCATACGTGAAGAGGGGATGATTTATATTCGTGTTATTTTGTACTTATGTTTGTACAGCTACCTGTATGGTACCGATACCATCGGATGCCCATGGCGGTAAAGAAAGCCGGTATTCCATTGATAGAAATACAGTATGCTACAGAACTCCTAGAGGACAGAAACCACATTTTCTGTAGGTTCTATAAAAGCAAGTCTTTCTCATGATTAGAATCTGACATTCTGGGGAAACTCAGCACATTTTTAACTGATGTGACTGATTATCTGCTCTTTTTTTCCTCTCTCGTTAATAATATCAATCCTGAAGTAGAAAAAAAGAAAAAAGAAAACAAGCAGAATGTCCAAAAACATAATAAGCATTTTTGTTCCTAATTTACTTGAAGAACTAGTTCGAGCCATCAAACACACTTACTGTTGGGTCCCCGCATCTGCCCTCCTTTGGGGCTGGCTGACCAATACAACTGAAGTGAATTTTTGTTTAGAAAAAGTAAGAATTTCTGGAATAACTCCCGTGAATGGTGTGGAAATAACATGCAAGTTTGGAAATCTACTCAACATCTAAGAGTCCTTAGTGTTAGTGTTATTCCTTCAGTGTAGACCAGACTTAACAGGTTGGTGAAAATCATAGTCTTGTGTAGAGATTCACAGTTAGAATCTCCAAACCAGTGGGTCTTGAAGGTGCTTACTGCTGCCACTCATTATACTGCTTCCTCTTGCCTATCCAGAGGGAATTCTCAGCATCTCTGCCTAAAAGAAACTTTTGTACATCAAAGACTTCATATTCAATGTACATGCATGCTCACATATATCCACATGTACAACACACACACACACACACACACACACACACACACACATGCATACACAGCTTCTAAGAAATGCAACTAAAATAACTTCAAGGGAAGAGATGGAAACATCCAATGTAATCCATTCCCCTCAGCTGACAAATTTGAGCCTACGAAAGATAAATGTTTTTCCTAAAGTCACATTCTTAACCATAGAGCCAAAGCTAGAGCGCAAATACCTTCAACTCTTATTCCGTGCTTTTGGGTATACACTTACTTGAATGGGAGTGGGGTGGTTAACTTCTATAGTTAAGTATTTCCAATGTATATAAAATGATTCCCCTTCTCAGAGCAGCCTGGAGAATTTCACAGTGACCACAACCCTTTGGTCTTTCTATACAAGGAAAGAAAGAGAGATCACTTAATGACTAACAACTTACTTTTGAAGGCAGTCTGTTGCAGACTTGAGTAACTGATGCACGTGTTTTATTGATTATTTGACCCTTAAGGACAGATATTTTGAAAATAAGTTCAAAACCCTTTTTTAATTTTGCCACTTTATGCAGTGCTTACCCACAGGCTTTAAACATCTGGCTCTTTCTGAAACAGATTGCTTCCAGAGCATTAAGAAAAGAAATAGACATTTTCTTGGCTCAATATTTCTCATCTGCTTTCAAACCGATTTTTTATAGTTAAGTATATTTTACATGCACACTGCATTTCATTTGAGATCTGAGTAGATTTAATCTAAAACTGCAAGATTACTTTATGTTCAAGTGGGTGTGTTCAACCCTGAGTTGCCGAAATGATTTTTTTTCATTGAATGAAGGTTAAAAACACATTCTCTTGAAAGCCAAGATAAACAACAGATTTTGTATGATTTTACAAGTCAGCAACAAAGACTCTCCAAACAACCCAAACTGGTATTAGCCAGTCATAGGTAAAAGTGTTCCAGTGTAAGTTGAAAGAAAAGAAGACCAAGCTTGGTAAAATATGTTTGGTCCCAGAAGACAATTAGGAGGAATAATCAGGAGATGAGAATATTTTCTCATTACGTATTTTCAACCTTAAAGATTTTAGTTAGCAAAGCAAATGTGTATAAAGAAACTGGAATGGTATTCACCCTGAATTAGAAATCTCCAACTCAGCTTCTTTCCCCCACCCTTTTTTTTTTTTTTTTTTGCAGCCATTTGTTATCTATGACATGAATTCCTTAATGATGGGAGAAGATAAAATCAAGTTCAAACACATCACCCCCTTGCAAGAGCAGAGCAAAGAGGTGGCCATTCGCATCTTTCAGGGGTGTCAGTTCCGCTCAGTGGAAGCTGTGCAAGAGATCACAGAGTATGCCAAAAGTATCCCTGGTTTTGTAAACCTTGACTTGAATGACCAAGTAACTCTCCTAAAATATGGCGTCCATGAGATCATTTACACGATGCTGGCCTCCTTGATGAATAAAGATGGGGTTCTCATATCAGAGGGCCAAGGATTCATGACAAGGGAATTTCTAAAGAGCCTGAGAAAGCCCTTTGGTGACTTTATGGAGCCCAAGTTTGAGTTTGCTGTGAAGTTCAATGCACTGGAATTAGATGACAGCGACTTGGCAATATTTATAGCCGTCATTATTCTCAGTGGAGGTAAGATTCATCTTTCGATCTTCCGTGAAAGAGGGTGGGACAGTGGTGGCATGGCTGGAAGAATTTTTACTTTCCTCAGCATTCGTCCTTTTCTCTGTACTTACTGTACTTTCCTACAGAAAATGCCAGGGGTATGATGCCAGGAGAACGTCACTACACAGGTAAAATACCAGGAGAGAGGATCATAAATTTGCTGTTGGAAGGCTGTGGGCAACCCAGGCATTTCTTCTCTTATCCTTCATAATATTTTTTCCAGTCAAATCCAAACATGAAAAGCAAATGCCCTCTTCTTTTTTTTTTTTTTCTTTTCATTTTCTTTTTCCCTATCTTTTCCCTTCCCTTCTCTCTTGCCCTTCCCTTCAGGCCAATCTATTCTTCATGTCGTTTAAGGAATGACATGTACAACTTTGCTTAAGTTGGTGCTCACTTGGCATAGAGAAAGTTACTGCCCTTCCATCAGGAAGATATTACTTTGAATTGCTTTCCTAGTATCAGCAATCAAGGAATATTTATCTACTGACTTCTAACTATTCCCTCAGGTAGATTTCTCTGATGGCTTCCCTTAAGGTACGTTTGGGAGGTGGTGGCTATGATTAAGAATACAATCTGAACCAAAGAGCACAGAGCAGAGAAATAAATTGAGTTATTTAGCAGTTCATTGTATTTTTGGCCTTGTAAGTACATGATCTAACTAACCGACTCCAAAAGCCAGGTTTTATACTACATGCTACTTTCATTGGCTTCTCCACACATTTCCAGCTTATGTAGAAGAAAGTTTTACTGTCGTCTCTCTTTATAAAAATTGTTTTTAAGCAATGAGTTTTCATTACTGAAATGGACTTCGGGTGAGCTTTCTGTGTGCACTTGGCAGAACATCCTCTGTTGGCGAAAGCTGGTGGGGGGAGGGATGGTGGTCCTCTAGATGTAAACTGTGTCTAACTATACAAGATATTATAAAGAACATGGTGCACTCTGCCCTCCTTTGTTGTCCAGTTACTTGAGAGCAGAATGCTTCTGAAATCAGGTGCATCATGTATTAGTAATAATAATAATAATGGTAGCAAACACTTGTTAAGTACCTACTGTGTCCTAGGCAGGGTTCTGAGCACGTAGTACACGTTCACTTAATTCTCCAGCCCAGTGAGGGAAGTACCGTTTTGCAGGCGAGGAAACCAGAGCACTGAAGCGTTCAATCACTTGCCCAGGGCTACCCAGCGAACATAAGATGGGGAGCCAGGATGATGAGCTCGGGCACTCTGGCTCCAGGGTCTACAGTAATCCTACCCTTTACGTGACTCGGGTGCAAAGAGCTGGCATACGGCACACGGGTTAACCCTGGAGCCTCTGTGCAGCGTCAAGTTGCCACTCATTTAAAAGTGATGTTTTGGGGGGTTATGTTTAATGTAACAAAAGCTACTATCCAACATGTTTTAATATCTTGACAGACTCTACTTAGATAGATCAACCCTTGATCCTCTGGGACCCATGATTAATTCAGCAAAGAAGAATGAGATTCTAGTTTATTTGAGGTTCATTACGAGAAAAAGCTTAAATTTTGAAAAACCAGATGAGAAAACAAGTTGTTATTGCTTAGCTAATATTTTGAGGCACATTTTATTTTTAATGATGAATAGAAATAGAATTATTAACATTTGATATATTTCTAAGATTTTTCCCAAGCATACTCTAGATTCCATATTTATATTCCTTTTCTCAGTCATTTTCCCCATGTCATTACATACTCTTTGTTAATATTTTTCATTAATTTTTGGAAAATAAAAGTAATACATGGTCATTTCATAATTCAAAGAGTACAGAAAAGTGTAAATGGAAATTAAAGGTCTCTGTCCTCAGAATAAAATGAGATTAACAAAGTCCTATGTCTCCTCCTGAAAAGTTTCTATGCATGTGCTACATATCTATATATACATACTACCATTTTAAGGACTGTAAAATACTCATTTTTTAAAGGACCATTACATACTGAATTATCTCCTTATTTATGGTTGCTAACTTACTACAAAAAACCTATAGAGGAGAATATAGAAAAATTTTTTTAGAAAATTATTGAAAATTTGTTCTAAATTTGCGTTTTAGTGAACATTTTTAAGTGTAAATTTCTGTTCAAATTCCAAATTATTTTCTCATTCTAAATTACCAGAAGTGGAATGGCTATAAATATGTTTAAGTCTTTTGTTACATCATTGCCAGATTGTTCTCCACAACATTTATACCAGTTTATATTCCCACCATAGATACACTAAGGGAGGCATTTGAAATAAGCTGTTCAAAGATTAATTGCTAGCCAGGGAAGGTTTACACAAGAAACAGTCATAATAATTCTGGACTTTTTGAACTTGAGCAGTGTTGGTTTTTTGGTTTTTGGTTTTCTTTAAAGATTTATTTATTTTAGAGAGTGCGCGCATGCAAGCTGAGGGAGGGGCAGAGGAGAGGGAGAGGGGGAATCCTCAAACAGACTCCCCACTGAGCACGGAGCCCTATGTGGTGCTCTCTCCCAGGACCTGAGATCATGACCTAAGCTGAAATCAGGAGTTGGCCACTTAACTGACTGAGCCACCCAGGGCGCCCCAGTGAGCAATGTTGTTTTATGGGCACATGAGACCACAGGGTGTTTTCATCTAGGAAAAAAAGCCATTACTGCCTATAACTCACAAGCAAGTTTATTTAAAAACCAGCGATTTATTAGGCTTTAAATTTTTCATTAGTTGGTCAAAAAATAACAGTGCATAGTTTGATTCAATTTAACAGATATTGCAGGCTTTGGTTTTTAATTATGAAAATTAAAAGTGGTACATTTTAAATATAGATGCCATATAAATGAGTTCTTTTTGGTCTCATACAGACTGCTTTAACAGTAGCCAATATCCAGATCTTATTGGATCTTCACAACAATGAAAGAAATCTGAAGGTAGCAGCCAGCCATAGATTATTAAAGTCTTATCCCTGTGGTTATTATGAGAAGAAAACCCTGTGAATAATTTTAGACTTCCTTAAAAAAAATAGAATTAACCATTGACTAGTTCCCATATCACAAAAGACAAATCCTTCCTTGATCAAAGTTTGCTTTTGTAGATGAAGTCTACCTACAGGCAGTAGATAAGAATGAATAAACTGGACCCCATGTTTGCTCAACACATAGAAATTTGATTCTCTTCTTTACTCAGAGAAGCCAGTTGGGTATAGGCCAGAGAAGGAACTGCTCAAGTCTTTTCCAGTCCAAAGACTAGACTCCAGTAAAATCAGAATCCCAGTCATCTGTAGATGGTGAAGTCAGTATCCCAGATTGTGGTTTATTAGATTATGACATATAATTTCTCAATGAGTTTTAATTCTTTTCCTATCCTGGGTTTTCCAGAAGGAAAACATTCATGTAAGCAAGAGGCTTTGATCCAGTGAACAAATTTCTGATCCTACTTAATCTTGACAAAGAGTGGTCATTTTCTTTTGTGCCGTTTACATTGAAGTCTATAGATAGCTTTAGTGATTTCAGAAAAAGAGCTTTTGGCAGAGGTCCCATTGACCTCATTCTGAGCTAGGCTTAGAATCACAGAAGAGTGAAGGTACCGTGACCCTAGACTGAAGGAAGGATGGGGAGATGGGCCCCTTGTAAGTGTGGGATGGTAAGGAATTGGGGAGATTAAGGGCAAGGCATCCCCAGAAGACCTAAACGGGACTTTTTCTTTTCTTTTTTGGATGAAAGTACCTGATTTGACCCAACTAAGTATTTGCTGAGGAAACTGGAGTTGCTTTAGTTAAGATCACTGTCATTCAACTTCAACCCTAGAAACTGCTGATCCGGTGAGATTTGGTGCTTAGATTGGCCTGGTGCTTAGCATCTTTGCTGTTTACTCAGCTCTCAAACCAAGCTAGCTGAGAAAGATGACCTAGTTCTTCTCAAGTTTTTCTCCTCTCTCTCTTTCTCTCCTGAGCTCAAGGCAAGAAAAAAAAAAAAGAGAAGATGGGACTACAAAGAACAACAGTCCAGAATCAGACAAAGGACAGCACTTTGTACATTTTTAAAAAGGATTCCATATATGTTCTCTTATTAGATCCTGACAATTCTCCTATATTTTTATTCCCATTTCACAGAAGGAAAAGCGAGGTTCCTAGACTTCAGCAATTTGTCTGAGATCTAACAGCTAGTGAGCAGTGGAACTGGGGCTGAAAACCAGGTGTCCTGTCACCTCAGCGTGCCCTCTCTGCCACATACCCTGTCCCCTGCCACCTGGCTAATGGCTCGTGGTCACCCTCCTCACACTTGTGTTGGTGGCCGGAACCTGTGCTCCCTTCACCGTATCCCCTAAGGTATGGGCCCATAATTCGGAGGTAGTGCTTCCTCAGTAGTCGTGATAAGTAACAGCTTCCCTCGTTCCCTCTAGGATGGGTGGCGTCAAGAGTAATAAAACTGCCTCCAGCAAGGGCAGGTTTGCCTCCGGGGCCACAGTTCCATGCCAGCCACACTAGCAAACTCTCAGAACGACCCAGCAACCTAAGCCAAGTGTAAAGCTCAGTAAAACTGACAAGCCCCAGGACACTCCACTGGACTCTTTGCCTCCTTGAGCATTTGCTGTTCAGTGAAGAAAAGCATAGGAAGGTTCCAGCTGGAACTCTGCAACAGGAAAAAGCTCTTTTTGTTAATTCAAAACAGTTTGGAATCCATTACAGTTCTTCCCAAACTTCCAAGATATGGGGGAGGAAATTCACTGGGTTTTATAATATATTTTTTGAGGCAGATTGCCATCGCCATCTTAATGACAGAGAAGCTGTAAATATTGAAACAATGGCCACAGATGGCAAGTCATCAGCCTCCTCATTTACCCTCTTGAGTCTGGCTTGGTTATGCAAACCACCTCTATAGCAGCTCCTTCGTTTTCCAGCAATCCTAGCCATGTTCTTTTTCTGTGAAGCAGCTTCGGACAGCTGTTCTTGGGAGTGATCATGTGTGTTTCTGCTGTTGAGTGGGCAGGGGGCAGGGAGAATAGGGCACAAGAAAGGGGAATTGTTCTCATAGCTGTACATTTGCAGATCCAGGAAGAGTTGATGCTCTTAAGACCATTGGGTTAGTCCTACTTCTATCAGGTCAGTAACCTGAGGCTTCTGTTTCTTACCCTTGGTCATGACTCTGTGTATATAGATAGAGATTCTACAGAACAGAATGAAAGCACAGCATCCAGTCCAGAAAATATACTTAATAAATGCTTGTTGAATGCATAATAGTCAAATATTAATAGTAATACTAGCAACTGTTTATCGAATACCTCATTATATGCCAGAATATATACTTGAGCACTTTACATATGTTCATAATCTTTGTTTAACCTTTCCTGCAGCTTTGCAAAGTCTGTTGTTATCCCCCATTTTACAAATGGAGAAAATAGAAGTTTAGAGCTCTAAGATAAAGCAACTTGCCCCAGGTCACAGAGCCACTAATTGGTGAGGCCAAGGTTCAGACCCAGGTCTCTCTGCCCTTCAAACTGATGCCCTACTGTGTACTGGGATGTGGAAGAATCCCAGTTAATTACCTTGGTCCTGGAGTTCTTTGGCAGTTACCAAAAACTACGTATTTCATTTTGCCTCCAAATATTTCAGTCAAGAATTTTCAGGTTGTGGTCTAGATATTACCTAATCAATATCCAAAGGCCTTCTCGAGACACTGTTCTAACCTAACAAAATGACACGCTAGGTTTGAAAATGGTTGTGGGAAGGAACGGAGCCCAGTATGACACTGAAGACTGGTGCTGTGTTCTTAAACTTGTTCAGGTAGCATGGCCCTCGGAAACAATGGCACTTGTGTGTAGCACTCTTGCAAAAAATAAGTTAACTAAGTGAATACATTCGCACTTCATCAGATACCATCTTACACCAGGTTCTAATAGAGGTGAGTGGTTGCAGAAGAAATTTATGAGAGAAATTTAAAATTGTTAAAATATCATCCAGTAACTTCATTTCTTCCTGCCTGTCAGAAACAACACTCATTCAGCTGTAGCGGCAAATGCGTCACGCCAGCTCTCGGGCACAGAGTGTGAGGACTCTGAGTTTGAGTATTCCATCTCTCTTCCCCATCCCTCAAGGCCCTTCACAATCTCAAGGATGTTTCCAGCTCATGCGTAGTCTTTCCATTGTCTGTGGAACTGTGTCTGCAAGTTAGAATGGACAGCATAGCACTTCTCTAGAACAGAGGGCAGAGTACAGGTGTCTGAGTGGCCTACACTTTTCTTGAGGAAACCCCAGCTTAAGGAGGCCTCTGATTCTACAGGACCCAGCGGCCCCCACATCTTCTCTGTCTGTTAGCATCATCCGTACTCGTTGACTAGGAGGAGACAAAACCCAGAATAGTTGAAAACGCAGGTATTAAAAACACCATGAACACCAATAGGCCTACTTTCTTCTCCTCTCCTCTGTGAGTGAAATATGCAGCTCTCTTATCCATACAGTTTTTTTGGACAAGACTCAGGCTAGTGCCTAGGTGGTAAAAGTTGTTATTCTAACTTCTTTCTCATGATACTGAGAATAAACAAGGACATCTGATTTCTCATCTGACTAAGCTCTGAGCAGGACAGTGGACGAGTGTTATTACATGGTTCTTGTCCCCCATGTGGGCCGTGATGGAGTCAGAGAGTAATAGCATTCATTTATTAACTGAAAAATCTGTAATGGGCACCTACACTGTCTACATAGCGTACGACACTCTTCTCCTCTGCTCTTCCCACCATGCTGCCATGACCAGTGGGAAAACCCTTGTCAGGTGGCTAGGATGGCTTTGAATAATGACTCAATTAGTGTTATCTAGAAATGTCCCATTAGTTCACTCTTTTAATAACTTTGTGAACTTGGTTTAGACAAAGGTGAGGTCTATCTATGAGTTCTCAACTGGCACGCAAATTCTAAAAACCAGATGGCTGGCGGGGGGATGGGGGGAGAGGGAGAAAATGAAACATACTAGAATCGTCTGAGAAACTTAAAAATACACACACGCTCGGCGGCTTTTGTTGTTTGTAGAACATAGAAGCATCTTTCTCAGTGACTGCTTCAGAAGTAAAATCTCTTCTTCACCCTGGGCCTGGTAGGCCGGGATCATCTCAGTGAGTGAGCGCACGATTGTACTTGACCTCAGAGACAGACATGGGATTGAAAGCCAAACTGCTGAGTCATTCCTATCGCCACACCAGCAGTCTTGGAAAAGGTTCAGTCAGTCAGTCAGTGGGCCGCTTTTTGGAGCACTTTATCATTCTGGGTTCTCACAATGTGTGTTTAAACTCTGGGTGACCCCAGGCAGCCTTCCAGACTGGCACAATCCACCAAGACATTCAGACAGATCATCTGCGAGTGAGGAAGAATGAAACTCAGGACGGGTTCGAGTCGCTCATCACAGAGAGGCCAACACGGGTTGTGAAGGAGCCATGCACTCCCAGGGAAAGTACCTTTCAAGGGTCTTGCCAGATGCACAAAGAAGAAAACCAGAAGAGGTGGGATGGGGGCATTGGAAAGCTCTGGAATCACAGGGACAGCCCTGAGTTCAGACCCCACCCCCCACCACGACTTACTAAATGTGTGATTTCACTCAATTATTTACCTCCCTGGGCCCTAATTTCCTTATCAGCATTGTAAGTAAAAGAAATAACAGTATGTGAAGCCTCTGGCACGATGCCTGGGACATGTGAAGCACACAATAAATGCTAATTTCCCCTTTTCCCCGGTATGATAGAATTTGAAGTAGCTCTACGCAATCTTGCCAGTCAGATTGCTTACAATTCCACCAATAGTCATTCTTAAAATCCCTTATTACAATATAAACACCCCTAGGGAGATATAAGCTCATCCCTTTATCAGCTATCACTTTAAAGGGATTAGTTGTGGATTGAGGAAAAAAAACCCTAAGGGAAAGAGACATGGAGGAAGAGGGAGAGGCCTGACAAGCTAAGGGGAGAACTCTAAGCCTCCTGGCCCCTCAAGGAGATAGAGAAACCAGGAGTGTGGTGAGTTTCCACCCTCCCAAGGTTCTGATAAAGTTTGGGACATTATGTGTTGAGAGGTCATATTTGGAGATTAAAGATCACACCTATGTTTTGAGATCACAGGTTCTTCTCAAAGACATTGGAAAGGAAGACATTGAGCGAAGAGTTGCAGAGAACAAATACTTGGCTATGTTTTATGTTCGGTTATTGGCATTTCTAGAGGTTGAGGAAGCAAGGAAGAGTGTTTGGATTAGGGGGAGGAGTGTGTCAGGCTTGAGGAGAAAGAAGAAATCATTCTCTTTCCTCTCCAGCCTTCTCTACCTCCCACCCACGCCCCATTTCCAGTCCTGCTCAGAGCCAGTGTTGGACATGGAAGGAGCAGAAATTTATCTCTCTCCCTCAGCTCAAGGGAAGAACACTGCTCTCCTGGGCTGACACAGAGAACCCTCAGCAAACCACATGGCTGAGCTTCCATTGAGCAACCTTTAGAACAACAAGGGGACCCCAGTGAGCAGAGTGGCGCAGCGGAAGCGTGCTGGGCCCATAGAACAACAAGGGGACCTTAACCCCCCCGGGGTGAAAAGAGACAGGAAAGACAATAACTTCCCAAGGGCAGGACAGAGAGCTTGAGGAAAATTTCCATTCTGAAAGACCTGGAAATAAAACAAGAGCCCAAGCTCATTTCACTCCATTGAGGTACCACTGAGCAATGCAAAGAGCTTTGAAGACAGAAAAGAAGAAAGCACTACTCACCTCATTACAATATCTTTGTGTCCCCTGTTGTAGTTGGGGAGGTGGCTTTTGGGGATGGCAGTTGGGTGTTTGAGATGAGGGAAGTTGGTGTAGAATGGTTTACTCGATGGGCAGATAAAAGAAAATACTACCTGGGTTGGTTTCATTGTGGTGGTCACCTCCTTTCCCCATCCTGACCACATCCTATGTGTTATTGTTGTAAGGAGTGGTTGTCATTTGGACTTAGACAGAAAAAGCATTCAGAAGGGAAATGTTGAATGTTAACCCACTCCAGAGTGAAGGACTCTGTCCGACTACATGTGGGTTCACAGCAGAATGTGCTCGTTAAAGATCTTTATCTGTTTGATAACACGTTTACAAGACCTCCTGGTTATGTTGTCCCCTTGCCCAGATAGCCACCCATCAACTGCATTTCTCCTAAAATCATCCATCATGCAGTCTTCTGATTAATTTAGGTTTGCCCTGCTAGGATTCCTAATACCAAATCTCCAGCAAGGTGCAGGCCCAGGAGTGGAAAGGGAAAAACATCTGGAAGGGGGAGTGGAGAGATGGCTGAGAAGAAAGGAACAATTACGGGAGAAAGAACAGGAAAGATAGAGACCCAGGAAGATCAGAGAAATGAGAGAAGAAAGGTAGGAAGGAAAAAGATGCGAGTGATAATATAAATAGAAATAGCTACCCACTATGCGTCAGACACTGCTCTGGCACTCACCATCTATTAACTCATTTAATCCTCCCAACAACACTATGAGTTGCATTACTCTTATGACTCCGTTTTTTAAATGAGGAAACCAAGGCACAGAAAGGTTAAGGAACTTGCTCAAGGTTACCCAGCAAGTAAGTTTTAAGGCTGGGATTCCAACTGCTTCTCACTAAGCCAGTAGTGCTTACTCTTGGCTGTCCATTAGAATCACCTGGGAGCTTTTAAAAACCTTGAAGGTCATACCCCAGACCAAGTCAATCAGAATCTCTAGAGATGGGACCCAGGTATGCGTTTGCGGGGTTTTAATCTCCCCACGTGATTTCAGTGTGTAGCCAAAGTTGAGAATCACTGCACTCCATCCAGCTCCAATTGAAATTTAACTATGAGAAGAAGAACACATGTGAAACTTTCTTACATTATTTTTTTCCCAAAGGTAGGAATGTGGGAGGGAATTGCTATAGGCCATACCATAGTTTACTAAAGATAAAGTTGGCTGAATTCACAGTTTTGCCTAATGCTCACCATGATTCTGCTTGATCAGAAAAGTACCGCAGAATCCCGAACACCAGCACTTCAGGGAAGAAGTGAATTGGGGCCCTGTGGCTTCCTTGTCTTATTATTGCTCTTAGACTGTCTTGCTTTTATGCACTCAACCACAAGAATGAGAACCTGCCCAAACCCCTCAAACATGAGCGTGCATCAGGAATTATTTTCTTGTGCTCCTGAGTCTGTGCTCTTACCAGGATCAGTTCAGAAATCTTCCCTTCCCCACTGTGATGTGCCAGCCCACCCCAGCTTACACTCCTGACCCCGTCCCGGTGGAAACTGCCTTTATTTGAACAAACCGAGAGAATATTAATATCTTACAGGGTTCCTTGACCTAGCTCATCCTCACTGCGACCTTATGAAACACTATTGTCTTAAAAAATTAAACCAAAACCCAGAAAGATTAGAGGACTTGTCCAAAGTCACAAAGAAACTAAGTGGAAGAGAGACAGGACTCAAATCAAGTCTTTGTTTCCAAATCCATTGCTCTTTTTAACACATCTGTGAACTTAGAAAGAATGGAATAAAGGAAATTGGAGAGGAAGTGTTAAAAGGAAGCCCTACCTCCCCTTTGGTTTTCACCGGGCACCTGAACTAAGATCTTTCATTGTCTGTGGATCAATTTACAGCTGCCCAGCTTTCAGACTTTTTTTTTTTTCCTAAATCCCCTGGATACAATCCTTTTCAGATTAGTCTGTATCAGAAAGCCAATAGGCAAAGATTGGAAAAGCCTCAACAGCAGCCCCTAGAATAGAGACAAAACCATCCCCTTTGGGTTTTCTGGCTCTCCTTCAGGAGACTCCCCTGGGGCCCTCTAGTCCCCCCAGATGCCTCCTGAGAAAATCTGTGCTCGGGAAATGCCTGGCCCAGGGGGCCAGATCCCAGGAGGGTCAAGAGAATTGAAATCTTTAGATACCTCTCCCCATAATGGAGCCAGATCTGGATACTATGGGAGTTTTGTAGGTTTGCTCATAATCAGCCGCCCTCTATAATCAGTTCCAGCACTGTGTGAGTGGGGACCGGAAAGGTTGCTTTCCCAATTCTTTGCAGCCTGGGAGTAAGGAACCAGTAATTGACTCCAGCTTCCTCGAGTGTTGTGTCCTGGAGTATGTGAGTCAACACTCACTTTCCCAAAAGGGCCTTCTAGGCAGCCTAGGCCAGTAAATGGGGTCCTTTGACCCTGATCCAATTCCAGACCTCAACTCTGACCCTCAGTAAGGTGCAGGAAGATCTCAGATGGATCTTCTAAAAGCAGTATCTTAGCAGGCACTGGAGAGTGGAGAGGGAAGGGTGAAGACCCAGGACGGCTCTGGGTGCTTACACAGATTGCTGCGGCACGTTTGTGGTGTCCAGCTGAGCTCAGCAAGGGTTTGAATGCGTGTGGAAGGAGAAAGAGGAGAGGGGAGAGGGAAGGCCTTCCAGCAGGGTAGAAGGTGTGGAGCAACCCGGACAAATCCCTTTTGCCTTTGATTCTAGGGATTGCTTTTAAGACTAAGGGAAGCTTTTTAGTTTTTTAAAGAAGCCAAGTGTTTTAAATTTAAAGTGTAAGCCTGTTAATATACTTTTCTAATTACATTTTGAGTGTATTTCCCCAGTTTAATTATGTGAATTATGTATTTGGAGAATAGAAAATTGAGGCCCAGAGACTTTGATCGGTTTGCCCAGGGTCACAGAGCTGGTTAAACTATGCCACTTTTTCCACTCAACTGCACTCCATTTTGCCTTGACTGAGGCTCAGTAAAGGGGACAGGGACAGATCTGTAAATGATCTAACTTTTCACTAGAGAAAATATAAATCAGTGGCCACAAAATTTCAGCCGTTCAGCCAAACTTCATCTGTCACATAATAAAAAAAATTAACTTGCCAAAGAGGGATTTGAAAATCCAAACCAGATCCTTCTCCACTCCTAAAGGAGCCAGTTCCATTATACTGCACTGAAGCCAAGTGTTTCCAGCAAGCCTGATCAGCTGCATTTTAGGGTTTGGTTGTTTGAGCTGTCACGAAAAATGAAACCTACTAGATTAATGTAATCTCTTCAGCAGAAGTTTTGACTGATGCTGCCCAAGAGGAAGGAAGAAGGAGATAGGGTTCCAAGGAGCCAGTGCCCCAGTGAGCAGAGGTTCTACACAAGGGTGTGGGGTCCCAGCCCATGGAGGAGCCACATTCAACAGTGGCCTTCACACAAAATGCTGCCACTGCAGATGCACATGCATTTGCATAGCTGCGGGCCACTGAAATCTGGAACATTCATCAGGGAGAGGAGCAGCAATCATTAAACCAAAGGCACCAGTCCAAGATCTGTCAGGGGCTAAAGCATCACAGTTTTCATGATTGTATGGCAATTGTGAGAAAGGCGCATGTCCTCCAGGGGCATGATTCTCTAAGCCAGGACTACATCATTTGTTTCATTCTTAGAATCTGAGATTTTTGCTGATGGTTCCAAACTTAAATGCGGGGCCGGGGGCGGGGGGTAGTATACTTATTCCAGTCAATGGAATAAGTAGAAGTTAGAAAAAAGAAATCAGCCCAGTTTCCTTCTGTAATTAAAAAGGAAAAAAAATGAAAAGAAACTTAATTTAAGAGAATGTTTAGAGTTCTGAAAATCCCACCGTGAGACTCTGCTAACATTTCTCTCCTATACCTCACCTCAATGGATAAAGGTTACTAGAGTTTATTACACACAGGAAAACACTGTTTACAGGAGACTTTTTCATTGTGTAGTGATCCTGCCTTTAGGCTTGTTCACCAACCAGGAGAACTGTACTTTTCAATCCAGGACTCTAAGCCAGAACAACCTTCTCGCTCATTAACTTAGCCAACTGAGTACTTCCTGTGTTTCTACCAGAGGCTCAGAGATGATCAAGACATAGTGTGCCCTCTGATACCTCATGACCTGGCAGGGGACATAAAGAAGAAAAATCAGTACTTATAATATGCTTTATAAATACAATATACTTATAATACAGCATTTGAAATTAAACAGACTTAGATTCAAATTTCAGTTCTGCCATTTACTAGGAAGTGGCAGATCTCGGGCAAGATTTAATGCCTTTCTCTAAATCTTCATTTTTCCTTCCATAGAACATTGGCCTCATGGAGTTATTGTAAAGATCAAATGTTCTATTGAGTATAAAGCCTTCAGCACATTGTTTGGAAAATGATAATCATTCAATAAATGTAATCTACTAGTATGGTGGAGATTGAAGTGTTTATAGGGAGCTACAGGGTCCAAAGAAAGGGGGTTGGGAGAACAGGGGAGAGGAATAGATAATGTCAAGGAGGGCTCCCAGAACAAAGTGACAGAGGCCATATTTTGAAGAAAAGGTTGAAGTCATTAAGATGGTTGAAAGGAAAGGAAGACTGTTTCAGGAGGGAGGAACAGAATCTGCCTAAGCACAGTCATGACAGAAAATAGGATGTTTGAGGGACTTAGTATGGTAATAGCTTAATATGGCTGTAAAAAAAGGATGATTTCAGAAAGTGAGGCTAGAGGATGAAAGGTATTAAAATTTAAGTAAGGGTACCTGGCTGGCTCCGTCAGTAGAGCTTGTGACTCTTGATCTTGGGGTCATGAGTTCAAGCCCCACGTTGGGTGTAGAGATTACTTAAAATCATAAAAAAAAATTTTTTTAAGGGAGCCTGGGTGGCTCAGTCAGTTAAGCATCTGCCTTCGGCTCAGGTCATGATCCCAGGGTCCTGGGATGGAGCCCCACATCGTCGGGCTCTCTGCTCAGCAGGGAGCCTGCTTCTCCCTCTCCCTCTGCTGCTCCCCATGCTTGTGGGTGTGGCTCTCTCTCTCTCTGTCAAATAAATAAATAAAATCTTTTAAAAATTATTTTAAATAAATAAAAGGTAAGTAAAAGCCCTTATGCAGTGCCTTAGTTTACAGGGAAGGGGAGAGAGATAAAAATAGAAAACAAGGGTGAATAGCCTTCAAGAGCAAAAATTTGGAATGGTATCAGGTGAGTATCCTGAATGGTGTACAAAAACCCTGCGCCCTAAATGAGCTAGTTAAACTGAGAAATTAGAAAAGAAAACATAGAAGTTAGAAAACAAAAACAAACACCCACACTTTCCACTTGAAAATTTTAAAACATGATTCTATATAACTCTTAGATTAAAAATGAAATCAAAATAGTAAGACTATTTAGGAAAGAGCTATGAACGTACTATTTACCCAAGCCTGCAGGGTGAAACCAAAGTGACACTCAGAAGAAATTTTAGAGTTTTAAAGGCATCTATCAGAAAACAAGAAATACTAAAACTAAATGAATTAAGCATTCAACTCAAGAAGCTAGAAAAAGAGGGGAAAATAGACTTAAAGGAAGTTAAAAGAATAAATTAGTTAAATTGAAAACAAAATAGAATTTTTAAAAAGAGTTGATGAATAAAACCAAAGTTGTGTTTCTTTAAAAAGAAAAAAAAGCCTTCCATTTGCAACGACATGGATAGAACTGGAGGGTGTTATGCTGAGCGAAATAAGTCAATCAGAGAAAGACATGTATCATATGACCTCACTGATATGAGGAATTCTTAATCACAGGAAACAAACTGAGGGTTGCTGGAGTGGTGGGGGGTGGGAGGGATGGGGCGGCTGGGTGATAGACATTGGGGAGGGTATGTGCTATGGTGAATGCTGTGAATTGTGTAAGTCTGTTGAATCACAGATCTGTACCTCTGAAACAAATAATACATGTTAAAAAAAAAAAAGAAAAGAAGATAGCAGGAGGGGAAGAATGAAGGGGGGAAATCGGAGGGGGAGACGAACCATGAGAGACGATGGACTCTGAAAAACAAACTGAGGGTTCTAGAGGGGAGGGGGGTGGGAGGATGGGTTAGCCTGGTGCTGGGTATTAAAGAGGGCACGTTCTGCATGAAGCACTGGGTGTTATACGCAAACAATGAATCATGGAACACTACATCAAAAACTAATGATGTAATGTATGGTGATTAACATAACATAATAAAAAAAAAAAAAGAAGAAGAAGCTACCGGAAAGCAGATTTTGCCTCAATAAATGGAGAGAATTTCTAAAAAAAAAAAAAAGGCTTTAGCAAATCAGATTTTTAAATGAGAGAATATACAAATAAAAAGCATTCAGTTATAAATAAAAATAAGAGATTTCAGATTCTGAGAGAATATATATATAATTATATATTATATATTTTTTAAATATTTATATTTAAAAAATATATATTTATATATATACAATATTATTCCAATATGAATTACAAAATTTTACTTTTATAAAGAGTAAACAGTCTTTACTAAATCTTGACTAAGCTCTTTACTAAAGAGATTAAAAGCTATAGGAGAAAAATTAAAGATAGCCAAAGATTTACCATCAGGATCAGATGGTTCTGCCAATGAATTCCAAGAATCCATAAAGGAACAGATCATTACTACATAGAAACAGAAGGAAAATTTCTCAAATCAGTCTAGAAGGCTAATTAACATTTATTACCAAAACAGACAAAGGATGGCACAAAAAAGACAACTCTGGACAAATCTCACAAATTATAAAACCCTGAATAAAATGGGAGCAAATGAGTACAATGATATAAGGAAATCTATTAATATAATTTACTAGATTAAGATAACCATTTGATCATTTCTTTAGAAAGAAAAAGCTTAAAGCATTTGATGAAATGTCACAGCATTCCTGACTAAAACAAATTAAAAACTTTATAACTCTTGGAAAGCCAGGAGTAAAATGTATCCACCATAATCTATAGTAAACATCATTCTTGTGGTGAGCCATTAGAAGCAATTTTGTCGTGGTTATGAATAAAACAAGAATACCTCCTACCACTACTACTATTTAATACCATATTCGAGGTATTGGCCAATACACTATGGTAAGAAAAAGAAATGAGAAGTGTAAACACTGGAAAAGAAGAAATAAATGAAACTATCATTATTTGCAGATGTGATAGTCTATCCAAAATAGGAAAATAAGTCCATGATAAAAACTATTTGAATTGACAAGAGTTTAGGAAATTGGAATATATTCAATATACTAAAATCAGTAAATTTTTTGTAAGCACCAGCAGAGATAGATTAGAAAAGATAATGAACACTATAGAATACTATAAAGCAAAAAAATAAAGAAGTAAAGGACACTATAAAGTATTTAGGGATGCATCTTACAAGATCTGCATGAAGAAAAACAAAGCTTAAAGGTAATTTAAGTTCTCCATTTAAGAATTCAGATAAGGAGAGTAAAAAGAAGAAAGTGAAAATTACCTCACCACTCAGAAGAAACTTCTGTTAAAATCTAGGGGCTCTATCCTTCCAAACGTACACCAGTAAAAACGTACATGCCATGTTAAGGGAAAAAGAAGCCAGTGCTGGTTTTAAAAGCATATCAACAGCTGTGGTGAGAAAGTAAGTAGTAAGCTTATAAAACATAGACTCATGAAGAAGGGGCAGCAGTTGAAAATGAGATTTCTGGTGAGCAGGAACATACTGGCAGAAGAGGCCTCAGTCTGGGGAGGATTGTGTTGCCACTGTGTTATGTCACCTGATCAGGCAGATTTAGCCCCAGCCAGGAAACGATGCCCCTGGAAAGAGCTCCCCGAGAGTCTTGGTTTCAGTCCATCCTCCCTCCCATATGCACTTCTTGCCCACTGTCTACTTACCGTCCCTCCCCGCCTTATTTTATAACCAGAGCAAAACAAGCCAACAAAAAGACAGGTGAGTAATTTAGTTTGGCTGAAAATGCCTCCGATGTGCGGCCAGAGGTGTCTGTCACTGAACCTCCTGTTCTCCTCCTCCCCCAGACCGCCCAGGTTTGCTGAATGTGAAGCCCATTGAGGACATCCAGGACAACCTGCTTCAAGCCTTGGAGCTCCAGCTCAAGCTGAACCACCCCGAGTCCTCTCAGCTCTTTGCCAAGCTGCTCCAGAAAATGACAGACCTCAGACAGATTGTAACAGAACATGTGCAGCTATTGCAAGTCATAAAGAAAACAGAGACAGACATGAGTCTTCACCCGCTCCTACAAGAAATCTACAAGGACTTGTATTAGCAGACAAGTCCGCATTCACTGACAATGTGTTCCTTCTTCCGATTGCACTATTATTTTGAGGGGAAATCTGACACCTAAAAAATTTACTGTGAAAAAGCATTTTAAAAAGAAAAGGTTTTAGAATAATAGATCTATTTTATGCATATTGTTTATAAAGATACATTTACAATTTACTTTTAATATTAAAAATTACCACATTATGAAACTGCTGGTTGTATTTGAAGCCTGAGTCTTATGCATCCCCTACCATACCCCCACCACCAGGCTTTATTTTCTTTTATGTCCCTCCGTCCTTCCTTCCCTTCTTCCTTCCTTCACTTTTCTTCTTTCCTTCCTTTTTTTTTTTTAAGATTTATTTATTTGAGAGAGAGAGAGCATGAGTGGGGGAAGGGACAGACAGAGGGAGAGAACAGACTCTGTGCCTCAACCTACTGAGCCACCCAGGCACCCCCATTTTCTTCTTTCTTACATATTTTTAAAAATGTGAATGGAACTGCTGGTCAACTTTCATTCTCAGTAGATTAATTTTTCACTCAATTCACAACTTCTCTGAACCTTCCATCTGCCTTAACAACCACAACTAAAAAAAGAAGGGAAACCTCAGGACCAAAAACTTTTCAGAGCATGTCTTTCTTACCCTGGATGTGCAAGTCTGGGGCACAGCCTTAGGCCTACCAAGAATCCAGTCTTCTTCCCTTAGACCCAGCCAGGATTTTCGCTCGTCACGAGCAGCCTGCTGATGGGGTACTGACCCATACGTGATACACCCCGTGGCAGGCACTGCTAGAAGCTGTGGGTAACAGAGGTGTTGGAAGATTTGGTACCAACAATTATGGTTGAATTGAGGGGAAAAGATTCATCTTTCTTAAAAACAGATTATAATACTCAGTATAATCATGTGCCCAATAAATGGCTCTAAGTACTGTAAGGATTCAAAGGAAGTAAGGATTGATGAAGATTGGAATAGTCGAGTGTGACTCTAAGTTCACTGAAGTGGGCCTCAGAGGATGTGTTGGATTTGGGATAGGTAGAGGGTAGGAGAAAAGACATTCCAAGAAAGCAAAACAGGAGGAACAAAGCAACAAGAGGAACCAAAACCAAACATGAATGAGGGAGAAGAACCACTTTCTGGTTCTGATGCACATGGACCAGTTTTGCTAGAATTATTCCTATTGTCCTCCTTGGGACCACCTTGCCCAGAGATCTTTTGCTTTTCCAACCTCAAAGGCTAATTATCTGTATCATTTAGGGGATGCATGGCTCCCTAGCATGCAGATGGTATGTTCCCTAAAAGTGGGGACTTTGTTGGCACATTAATAGGTTCCTTGATTGAAGCCACCAAATTCACTAGCAATTGCTTACCTGTGAACTCATGATACTGTGACTTTGAAGGGTACCTTATAAACACAGTCTCCTGTGTTCTTTCTCCCCAGGATGGTTATGTCCATTGACCTACATTATTTCCCTGCTGCTTCTCCCTTAGTTTATCTTTCCTTCTAATAAGGCTCTGATACTTAGGAAAACCTAACTTCACATTTGAGACTTTCGGGCCAAAATATCAGGAGAGACCTTTTCATCCTTTACCCCAAAATAGACATCTCCAAAGGGTCAGTTACAGAAGTGAGTCCTGACCACAGCCCTAAAAATGTAAGATCCCTAACCCTTTAGGAGCCACGACTTCCTAGCTCAAAACTTTAGATAACAACCTCAGCATTTTGAGACCAGCGACTGAAGTTGATGTCGAAGTGTTATCAAAACACCAGGAAGAAGAGTAACAAACTCAGTCCATCACATGGCTATTTTTCCCTTGATCTCAAACATCAGGATATTCTGAAACATCCCCATGACTGACTAGAGGCTCCACTACTGTTCCATGTGGAGAGTTTATCATCTGGCAGATCTTGAAGAAAAAAGGAAGAAGAAAAAAAAAAAAAGAACGTGTGAGCAGTAGACGAGGTGAGGATTCCACCTCAGAGGAGATCCCTTGTTTACAAGAGTTCTCAAACAAAAAGTCTTTCAGCACGCTGCCTGCTCTCTGTTCCCACCAGCACCGCGCGCAGCCGGTCCAAACCCTTTCCACATTCTCGGAGCTGTGGCTGCCAATGCGGGGAGGAAGGGAGACGCTCTCAGCTCTTTGGCACTGATGGTTAGCATTAAATAGCTTTTAAACCCTGGCAGCTTGCAAGTTCCCATCTCTCTGACTTCTTCCCTGTGGTTTGGACTATCATTTGCTAAATATTTTACGACACATCTTCTGCAAGCCTCCAAAGCTCCTGCTCCTTTCTCCGGTCTCCCTTTCCCCACAGGATGATTCACAATTTAATCAACAAATGTATCATCAGTTATTCATAGTATTTTCTCCGGACATAAACACACTTAGGGATTTGTGTTAATAAAAATAGGAAGAAAAGTAACTTCGGTCAAGAGTCCAAAAAAGGGAGGGGAAGGGGTTTCAAGGCTCCCAAGAGAGCCCTACGCCCAGCACTGCCCTTGAATCTGGCCTGGCTCCCCCCTCCAACACCCCTCCACCCCAGGTCTCTGCTGTCTGTGGAGCACAGGAACAGTGAGGTACCCATGGGAGAGACCATATCTGCACACCGCGTTGTTCTCTAGCCACCATCAAAAACTGGGCTGATCTGAGTTTCTGACTTCTCTTTTAAAATCTGGGCGAGGAGCAAGAGGATGGGGGTCTTCAGTGGGAACTCCACAAGAGTTGGAAAGCACTAGCTGGTGCCACACTGCAAATTCTGATTGATAACCCAGGGGGCAGAAACCAGGGGGACGGCCACATAAATGCCACTGAAGACAAAAGGGATGAGGGGGAACTAGGCTTCTGTGGTAGGCCTACTTACTTGCTACTGGATTCCAGTGACTTTTCCTCATCTCCCTGGAGGCTACCAAAGGCAAACCCTTTTTGTGGGCAGGCCCTACTTGCTGGATTATCTGCTACTAACTGTGTGGTGCTGATACAGCGGGTCAAGGGGGAGAGGGGGTTGGAAATTGGCCCCCAGATACCTATTCCCTTAAAAATACCCACTGGGGAGCAGGGGTGGAGCCTTCTAAAGAAAGCCAATTTCAGTTCTAAATCCCAAAAGAACCAAAATTCGTGGCCAGCAGGATCATCCCCATTGCTTTCTCTTTCCTCTTTCCCACCCACTCACTGGAACAGTTTGGGGCTATGAGACAGACCAAGACTGTCTTCACTAGGTAGCCACCTCCGTATTTTTCTCTCTCCTCTCCATGCCCTGGTTCCTGGCCCTGGCTCCTGTTGTCTCTGTTCACATTAGCACTGTTATTATCTGCCTATCAACCCTCACCATGTGAGTGTACATGGAAGGCCCACCATTTTAATGCTTACTGAAATGAACTAAAATAGCAGGATCTTAGCATGGAGCCTGTCAGATGTCATCTAATCCCACCTCATTCGTTCATCTGCACTCAGCTCCTACTCCAGTCCCCATGACACCATATGAAGAGGCGTGTGACTAGGCCCTGCCCTCAAGGGGCTCATGGTCTGTTGACAAAGTCGATGCATAAATTATAGCTCAGCCAAAGGGATGAATCGCCTAGAGGTGTGAAAAAGGATTCACAGGGGCTGTGGGTGGACTCAGAAATATAAAAGCACGTCATGTGTTCAGAAAAGAGCAAGAAGTGAGGCATGGCTCCCATAGCTGAGGTAGTGAGAAGTGAATGTGGCCAAGTCAGCATCAGATTGTAAGAAGCCTCACCGTCCATGGTAAGGAGCTACCTTGGACTATATTCATAAGCAATTGGGATCCAGGGGAAGGGGACAGGCAGAAGAGGGACAAGATGAAGTTTGCACATTGGGAAGTCAGCTCTCTACAGGTCAGATTCCCTCTACAAGGCTTCCAACGGCTGCCCAACCTCTGAACAACTACCTGAAGGGATGGGGAACTCCCTCCCTTTCAAGCCCCTTGGTGATTTCCATCTGGTAGGACAAGCTCTGCTCCCAGGGTCACACATACCACATGCTTGTTCCTGCACCCGAGAGGTTCTGACTCACCGTGTCCTCTTCAGTGAGGTGGCAGTTTTTGGCTCAGTCTTCCGGCCAGCTGAAGGACCCTACCCCCTCCCTACTTGCTGTCCATTCACTACTGCTCCTAGGAGCTGGGGCCTCACGTCCCCCCAACCCACAACATTCCTCTGCCTTGACAGCGAAGTCACTTCTACCCCCATGTAACAAAACTTTCATGCCCTACACTCATTTCCAGACAAGCCCTGCATTTGTCATAGAATTCTAGAAAATTCGAGCTCAAAGCTAACCCATTCAAATGACAGATGAGAAGCCTGAGGATCAAAGAAGTTAAGTAATATGCCCAAGGCCCTAGGCATCTACTAGGATTAATTTATTCAAAGGTGTTGTATTTCACACGTACTCTTACCAACCCTGGCACAGCCGCTAGTGGGGTCAGCAGTTTTAACAAGAGAGCCTCGAAGTACGTGACAGACTTGAAGCTAGTGCGAGTCTCGGCCCTGGGGAGCAAGGAAGAAGGATGGGGCAAAGTTCTTAGGGGGATTATTGCAATGGTCAAAAGGTTATTATGTGAATCACTCGGGACTGTGTCTGGCACGTAGTGTGTAGACCTGTTATAGAAGACAATATCTTAGTTTGGACTTCAGAGATACACAGGTTTGGGTTAAAATTCTAACTCTACCACTACTTGTCCTATAACCATATGACTTTTGGTCAATCTCTTACCCTCTCTAGGCCTTAATTACCCTCATATGCAAAATGGGACAATAATACCCATCTTATAGGTAATCTTGAGGATTAAACGTAATAGTGGCTATAAAACACTTCACACCGCTCCTTGGCACATCTTTACCGTCAGTCTGTGTTGGCTACAGATAACATTATGGCCGTTGTTATTATTAGAGGGCCCTTCATTCAAGAAGCCATCCTGGGCTCATAGAACAGGCTCTTCCTGTTCAAGTATTCTAGGCCTTACCTGAATAGATTGAAAGCCAGGTAAAAGGGACCGGATTTCAACATTTGGCAGTACAGTAAAAAATACGTTCTCTTAAACGTATTTTGCTTCCAGTCCATACACACTAGGAGAAAATAATTATTTGAAAGACAACTGCCGTGTTCTGATTTAGAAAAAATGCCAGGATGAGGCTAAGAAAACATTTTCTCCAAAGTAGTGGGACTTTTCTCTTGTGACTTAGGCTCCTAATTTTAGACCAATATTACATAGTTTGCATTTCCAGAGGGGTCATAAAGAATAAGAAAATTGCTAATTTGGGTCTGTAGGGAGTGGGTTGGGATATTTCCATCCCCTCTAGAGTTTTGTAAATATGTTCCAGGCCAAAAGTTCCCAGGAGAATAGCATTCCTGGGATCTATTTAGTGCCATGGGCTGTGCTCAAGGAGGATCCAAGTGGCTTTCTGCAGGAGTTAGAAAACCATGATCCTGTGGCCACTTTTGCATAATCCTGGAGGCCATGAAGTGTATGTTAGAGTATCCACTGTCAGCTTGAGGCTTGGCTCTGCCACTTTCTAGATGTGTGGCCTTGAGCAAGTCACCTCCCTCTCTGGGGACAAAGAACCTGGCCTATAGAAAGAAGTCCTTCAGCAAATTACAACTAATTTATTCATCATGAATAAAAGAATGGGTCTCAGTTTCCCTATCTGTAAAATGGGAATAATAGCACCTACCCTGCATGTCTTATAGAATATCATGCGAAGGAAGCAGGGCCGGCTGGCTCACCATTATTCACAGATAAGAAAGTGAGCCCTGGGGCGCCTGGGTGGCTCACTTGTTAAGCGTCTGCCTTCGGCTTAGGTCATGATCCCAGGGTCCTGGGATCGAGCCCCGCATCGGGCTCCCTGCTCAGTGGGAGGCCTGCTTCTCCCTCTGCCCCTCCCCCTGCTTGTGTTCTCTCTCTCGCTGTGTCTCTCTGTCAAATAAATAAGAAAGTGAGCCCTAATGAGGTATAGGAGGTAGCCCAAGTTTGCACAAATAAAAGCTAGAGGCAAAGCCAAGGCTGGAGCTCCGGCTTGCCGAGGCCCACCCTACCGAGGGTTCTTTGCTACCACGCGCTGCTAGATGCAAAGACAGTGTTGCCCGGTTGGCAGAGCACCACCGGCTTACGGCATAAAAGACTTCAGTGGGAATTTTGGCTCGGCCACAAAGTAGCTGTGCAACCTCAGGCAAGCTGCTTCCTGTCTCTGGGCCTCAGCTTCTTCATCTAGTTTGTGATGATCCCAAACCCTACCTTATAGGGTTGTTGTGAGGACGAGAAGTCACATGTAGGTGATGTGCCTAGAGCCCCTCAACACTTAAAATCTTCTAAAGACAACCTCACACCATCTACTGGGCACTTGATCTGACCTGGGGCCATTGGTGATCGATGTCCTCACCCAGAGAAGAAACCGTGGGACTCCAGCCTGTGAGGAATTGTCCAGTGTTGGCCTGGGTTCTGAAAGCGGTTCGAGGTGGCCCTTGGGAAATTGCTTTTTTGGGGCCTCAGTTTCCTCGCCTGAGGCTCTGGCCTGTCAGGGGCTCTGGCCTGTCTTTCCAGCTCTGACACCCCAGGTCCTCGGGAGCCTCTAGGGGGGAGGCTGGAAGGGAGACAGAGTTCTCTGGCTGACCAACAGTGTTCTCTGTTGCCCGAGCGCGTTCTCCCGCAGCGCGGCGGGGGCCTGGACGAGACAACAGCCAGCACTCGTTAGAGGCCTGGAGCCGCTCCAGCCGGAGGGGGTGCTGCCTCCGAGGGGAGGGGAGGGGCCACCGGATGGCTGCTTGGTTCCCACCCAAGCCAAGCTGCTGAGAGAGGGGCGTTGTGCTGAGTCAGCGAGCTGGCGGCTCCGCGCTGGGGCTCCCTGGCCGCCCGAGGCTGCCAGATGCGCTGCAGCCAGGAGGGCCCCCCAGGAGCCCGGCGTGTTACCGATGGTGCTGCCGCGGCGGCCACAGCAGCAGGAACCGTGCCCTGAAAACGCCTGTCCCCGGCCAGGCCTCCCAGGGCTCCGGGGTAGGGAGCGGCCCTTGGTGAAGGAAGACGTTTTTAGGAGCTGCCTCCTTCCGGCAGGATTCTGCCCCGGGGCCGCCTCCACCCTCCCCAGGCTCCCCAGTGGGTCCCCAGTGACAGCCATTATTCGTCTCAAGCACCAAGTACAAGCTTTCCTTATAAACTGCTTCGCAGCCATTTATTTAATCCTCCCCAAACCCAGTGAGGTGGTTTATGGGTCAGGGTCCCACAGAAAACAATGGCACACTCAGAAGGGACCCCTGGGGAGAGCTTAGCGCAGGGGAGGGGGGGATATTTATAAACCTTGGGAGGGTTAAAGGAAACCATTACAGGGTGGCGACACCAGCCCCCAGCCCCAGGCTGGCCAGGGCCCTGAGGTCAGGGGAGGGAAGGTTTTTGGAACCCAAGAGAGCTGTAGCCACAGGAGAGGGCTAAGTAGCAAGAGCTGTGGCCCAAGGAAGTGAGGAATATTCTCGCTGCTGTCCTCCAGATGGTAGAGAGCAAACTGGGGGATAAATACCCTTCCTCTCTCTCTTCCCATCCTCCCGCCTGAGTCTCCCATTGGCCAAATCCTACCGAAGGCCAGGGAACAGAGGAACCAATTGATACCATCCATATGATTCAGGCTCCCAGGGCACAGAGCAGGGTAGGGATGGGTGGAGGGCAAATCTGCAGGGCAAGCAGTATATCCAACATGGGTAGGTGGTATCATTAAGCCCATGATACTGAAAGGAAACAGAGAATTTTAAGTCTGGGTTCCCAGAGCAGTAACTGTCCACTCTAGGATTCAAAGTCAGGTCTGTCTAGCTCCAGAGACATAGTTCTTTCCATTGTATTAAACCAGCTGTAGGAGGAGACCCAAGGGACCAGGGCAAGAAGAAGGGAGGGTTGATGCAATCAGCATCTCTTTATACCCCTAGCCAGGGTGGGCCCTGGTAGCTGGGAACCCACACAATTTTATGGGGTACTTCCCACATCTTTCCATCATAGTCCCTGGAGACCTAAGGTGTGTAGCCTAAAGCAGCCCATGTAAGTTTTATCCTAAAAGTTAACATAAACTTTGTAGTTTATGCCAAAAAATTTTTTTATTTTGAATTAATGTTTAAAATATTGCTTAGAAGTTAAATTACTTAATTTATTTCTACTTCCCTGAAAATTTTAAGGAGAAAAAGGTTCTCCAAGGAAGGGTGCAATATATTTTCCATGGCTTTAATAAGTATCCCTAAGAATGGGCCATGTACCCTACTCTGAGGAGAACAGGCCCCAGTATCTTTTAGGGAAAGAATGTACTTGCCCAACACCTCATAGCTAATAATCAAACTTGGAGTCCCATGACCCTGCTCCCTGCATGGTTGAAAGAAAGGGAATCTGGCCAACATAGAGCCTGAAAAGGGAAAAAAGTCACTAGTGATCAGCCTGGGAGGGGTGAGGAGGAAAGGGTTTGAGCTCAATGTCAGCAAATGTTTACTGACATTCTCTGTCCCCAGCTCTGGGGACACTCAGATACACCTGGTATGACTCGGGTCATCTAGGAGCTCACTCTCTCCTAGAGACAGGCATCTAAGCTGGCAAGGCCAACACCACAAGTGGAAGGAAGAAGAAGTTTCGGAGGCAGGCAGGTGGGTTCAAAGCCCCTGCTCTGCCACTTCTTGGGGGTATGACCTTGGGCAAGTATGACCTTGGACTAGAAAGGTTTTCTAATTCCTCTTTTATAACTGGGCGAGGTCATACTTACATCATAAAGTTGCTGTGAAGGAAAGAGAGATGAAGTTTGAAAGCAGGCAGCACTGTGACTTAGAAAATGTGAATTCATCGTCATCTTTGTACCGTGATAAACACTGGGATAGAGGACCATGCATGTCAGGGCTTCGTGGGACTGCCATGCTCTTCCAGTCAAAAACTGCACTTGCGATCCAACATCAAAATAGGTTATCATAAATTTCCCAGAGAATCTGAGCTCTGTGGTTTCTGTTGCCGTGCAAGTGCAGCAGAGATTTAACTCTGGATGGGGGTAAGGGAAGGCTTCATGGAGGAGGTGACATTTGAGATGGACTGAGATTTATAAGGGTTGACCAGGCAGACTGGGAAGGGTTGTCCAGGCAAGGAGCTCGTGGGCAAAGGCACACGGCATGTTAGGCAGGATGAGTATTTTGTTGTGGCTGGACAGAAGGGGGCTGGGGGCTGGGGGCAGAAATAATGACTGGAACAGAATGGAATCAAATTAGGCTGGGGCTTATACTAATGGACGAAGGGGTTTGGACTTTATCCTAGGGGGAGTAGAGAGCCATGGAAGATTTTAAGCAGGGAGGTGGCAAATCAGATATGGTCACTCTGTCAGCCAGCAAGGAGATGGGGCTGGGTGGGAGGACCTCTGGGAGGCTCTGGCTGTCATGCGGACAAGAGGTGAAGCTGGCGTGAGCGAGGGGAAGGCATCAGCAAGGGGACGGAGGAGGGGGGCAGTGTTGAGGAATAGTCCAGGGCCTGCTTAATGTGGGGGAGAGGGGAGGGGTTGGGAGCACTCCAGGGTGACTCTCAGGGTTTGACCCGGGTGACACGGCAGGACAGGGACATGCTCTTTATTGAGATGGGGGTTTATCTGAGGGAAGGATAACAGGTTGTGTTTTAGAAATACTAAGGGTGGGAACCAAGTGGGCATCCAGGAGGGGGTCTGGTTAGCTGTTAGATAGACGGCTGTCTGCAGCTGAGAGGTGAGGTGGGCCGGAAGGGGACAGTGGGGGTAGTGCAAGAGGGTGAGGACAGTCACAGGACAGCGACAGTCAAGGAGAAGACCAAGAAATATTCAAAAAATTTGCGTTGACTCTCTAAGCCCTGTTTTCCCACCGAGGTCAAAAGGAAGTTTCACTTTCTCTGTTTTCTTTTTATCCATTGGTTGCCTAAATGTTGAGGAGTGCTTTCTACATGCTAGGGGCTGTTGGAGAAATAGGATTCCATTCAACTCCCAGTTCTGCAGAGCCTCCCACAGGCAAGGACATATGTCACCTCATTTCTCCTACACAGTGACCATGAGAGATAAATACTACTCTCTCCATTTCACTATCACCCCCAGGAATCGGGGCTTAGAGACCTGCATAAATGGGGCTCCTGTGGGTGTTTCAGTCCCATCTCTACACACACAGACACACACATACCATTGAAGATGTGTGTCTTGTTCTGACTCCTTCGTAGGACTTTATTCTCTCCCATAACTCAGCAGAAAACTCCCCGGAGCTCCTGTCTCTGCTTTTAGAGTTTTATTATCAGGAAGCAGTGGCCCAGACAGATGGCAGCGCCTGGGGCCAGAGTCCTTTCACTCTCAGATTCTTTTCTCACAGTAGGTGACTGCCTCCAGCTCCCAGCCTAGGAAACACCCCCCCTCCCCTTGCCTCACCCGAACCCCGGGTCCCTGGGCTGCAGCCAGAGCCAAAGGCTAGACTTGCTGTCATTGAAATGCAGTCCCCCAGTCTGACTCTCTGGGTAGTCTTCCTTTCTACTCCCATGTTTCTCAGGCCTGAAACCTTGGGACCTCAGTTTTCTCATCAATAAAGTGGAGGTTATAACCGTTTTTACAGACTTAGCAAGGCTGTTTGGAGGACAGATGAGGCAGTGGGAGGAGAAAGTGCTTCGCAAACACTGTGAACTAGAAAGTCATAGGGGCCGCTGCGTTATTGGTACCTTAACGGAGCTGTTGTCTGCACCTGCCTCCATGAGTCAGGCCTCAGGGCAGGTACTCCCAAGCCTGAAGCCAAACGCTTCAGTCCCAGACGAGGAAGATAAGCCCAGGGCACTGCAGTTCCACCCTCGGGAATCGGCTTTTCTCCCTGCAGCCATTGGAGGTTCCTGAGCCAGCTCTCTGCCCAGGTTTTATGAGCTCAGAGAGGTTTACACTATGACTAATATCCCATCCTCTCACTCCCCGGGTCGCCACTACCTGCTGGGCAGGAAGTCCACAGGACTCAACCCCCCTTAATCACCGCCACCTCCCCATGACCCGCCTCAATCAGGTCTCTTTACAGTCGGGCAGAGCCGGCTGGGCCTCCTCAAACTTCCATATCTGCGCCGGGAGATCACTGATACGGCTAATGGCGTTTGCTTGCCTCCACGCCCTGGGCCCAGCATTCCCGGAGTCACGCAACCCCACAGGCCCAGGGCGGAACTGATTCCCACAGCAGCGAGGCCTGAGCCTCGGGAGCCTCCCCACCCCATAAAATACATGAAATGAGCCTTTCTTCATGGCCACCTGGCCGGCCGGCCTCAAAGCTGCGGGGCAGTCTTCCCCCTTCCCAGTGACTGGCCCCCTCCATTCCTCCTGAACCCACCTACATTCTGTCTGGGCTCCCAGGGACCTTCTAATTTCTCCTGCCAGGGAGGAAGAAAGTTGCTAACCTGATAGCCAGTGTTTTCAATCACTCACTCACTCATTCATTCATTCATTCACTCGGTACTCACCAAGCATCTTCTCTGAGCCAGGCACTGTTGCTGACTGCTGGGGACATAAAGATGAATGGGACAGGGTCACTGCCCTCAAGGAGTGTGTCCTTGGGATTGGAAGCGGGAGTGTGGAGGTTGCAGAATACAAGGGTAGGAGTCCACGTGTTCCCCTTGCCCTTCCTGCTTGGGCTCAAGAGGCTCACTCCAGCGGCCAGTCTCTGCGCTGCTTACTGCCTGATTGGATTTGCCAGTCTTAATGCTCTCCAAGAGCAGCCCCCAGTCCAGGACTGATAGGAGTGGGGGACAAACACCCCAGCTCCCTCGCTCCCAGGTCAGATACAATTCTATACTGCCAGAGATGCCCAATGGGATTAGGATCCAGCTTATAAACACACTTCGTTTGGTTGGTGTTCTCCTCACCTCCCCAATAAACTACTTACACTCAGATCCCTGCTTAGGGTCTGCTTGTGGGGAAGCCCAAACTAAGGCAGCTGGTTAGTAATGACAGTAGCCAGTTAGGACAGTAGCCATTGACCCATTCATACAGCCAGTGAAGACCCCCTGAGCACCGACTGTGTACTAGACCCTGGGTGCTGAGGATGCTGGGAGTGACCCAGTCCTGGGCCCTGCATCCGAGGAACTGTCTAGCGAGGGAGGCAGGCAAGTAAACCAACAGTGACCAGTCAGAGTGATGTGGGCCGTGACAGAATATGGTTCGGGATACCACGTGAACACAGTAGAGAGCCCCTAACTCGGTGCGAAGGATGGAGGAGGCAACAGCTAAGCTGAATCTTAAAAGTGCAGGAGAGTCCATCAGGTGGAGAAAGTGTGGAAGTGTTCCAGGTAAAGGAAAGGTAGAGGTAAAGATACACACATATAACAGAGCCTGACCTGGTTCTGGAAACACTAAGTCGTCCACTGGGGATGGGACATGGCTCCTAGGAAGGAAGAGTGGGAAAAAAGGCAGAATCCAGATCCTAAAGGCCTTTCCTTTTCCGGCATTTGCATTTTTTTAAAGGGAAATCTGAACAGAGCAGTGTTTAACCTCAAGAAATGCAGCTCTGATGAGGTTCGGACACCAGAGGAATAGTTGTGCTAAGCAAGGTCCTTCACCTCTCCTTGTCCTGCTTCCCTGATGTTCCAGGCCTGGCTATGACCAGATGGTTGTTTGCAGAGGGTGCTGGGGGCCTCTCTGCAGCGAGGACTCACAAGGCTTTGGAGGACAGATTAGACCAGAAGGACAGCAGCGGGCAGCACGAGCTCCCCCTCTCCAGCCAGCAAAAGCCAGCCATTAAAGCCGCTTCCTGGTGGGATGCCTCCCAGGACCCAGCTCCCTCTCTTCTCAGAGATCTCTGTCTTTTGGAAATACGGGAGAATCGGGTATGGGTTATCATTTATGTGGGTACGGGGGAGGGGTGATTCAGACATTCCTGGGCACGTCAGGTGAGCCAGTAGAAGGGAGTCCCAGAAAGCCAGTCCCTGTGAGCAAGACAAGCCTGTGAGTTGGTGTGGAGAAGCCTGAGCGGCTAACAAAGTCTTCAGTGGGGGAAGGGGCGACTCTGAGCACAGCAACAGGCTGTCACTTAAATCTCTCCAGCTCCACTGGCCTATCCCAGGAAAGAAGTCCTAGGAAAGAAGAGGCCTCTGGGTAAAGCCTAAAAGCTGGTTTAATAAAATCTCTGTTCCAAGTTCTTTCCATGAATTTTTTTGTTGTTTTATTTAAATTCAAGTTAGTTAACGTATAGTGTATGATTAATTTCAGGGTAGAATCTAGTGATTCATCAGTTGCATATAACACCCAGTGCTCATTACAACACATACCCTCCTTAATGCCCATCACCCAGTTTCCCCATCCCCCCACCCACCTCCGCTCCAGCAGCCCTCAGTTTGTTTCCTCTAGTTAAGAGTCTCTTGTGGTTTGTCTCCCTCTCTGTTTTTGTCTTACTTTATTTTTATGAAGTCTCTGGTTTGGTCTTAAAAGAATCCACTGAGGCACTTGTTAAATTCCCATGCCCCCTTTTAAGAGACAACTGAAGCACAGAACTGCTGAGTAATTTGCCCAAGAGCACCCAGTTTTTAAGCTGGCAGAGAAAGGAGGGAGCCAATTTCTCACACTGCGCCTCTGCCCAAGGTGAAGCTCTGACACCCCCAGAAGTCCAGTGCGCTCAGGCAGCCCCCAGATCGGGAACGGCTGGTCTTTTCAGGGAGCACCCACCAGAACTTCAGCCTGATTGGACGAGCCCAAGTCACATGACATACCACCTAACCAATCCCTGTGTCCAGGGGGATGCAAAAAGCCAATGAGCTAATCCCTGTGTCCCACCCATCCCAGAAGCAGCTGGGAGGTGAGAACTTTCCCAAACAAAGGTCACGGAAAAGGAAATGGATTCTGGAGGAGCAAACACCTTGCAGCCAACTACAGTTCCGTGAGGGAAACGTGATTTATTCCACCACAACATAAGGCGTGGTGCATAACAGAACTCTGTCAGGATCCCACCAGGAAATAGCCGGCACACTCAGATTGGGTAATTTGAAGAGAGTTTAATAAAGGGATTATTTACAAAGGAGTAGGCAGAATGTAAAGAAACCACAGGGATTGTGCAGAACCTGGGGCTAGGCACAGTGACAAAGAGCAATCACCAGAACCCGGAGAGAGAGCAAGCTGTGAGAAGAAGGCAGCCTGAGAGAAGCAGTGACCTTGGTCCAAAGAGGGGGCCAGCTCATGGGGACCCCACAGGGAGGGAACCAGGGGAATAAGCCAAAATCCCTCTCTCTTTCCCCTCTGGGCTCCTGCATGTGTCCCCTTGACTGAAGCCGGCCACAAACCAGAGAGTGAGGATGCCTGTTGATGCCAACCATTCAGGGTGCAAAATATCCAGGACAAAGGTGGGCATGGCCTGGAGAGGCAGATGGCAGTTGTCCAGCACATCTGAAAACTCAGCAGCTCTTGGAAGCAGAGCACTTGGTCCCCACCCTGGGAAGCTCTACTTCCAACAGCACTCTCAACATGAAGGGTGCTTGAGAATCACCCAGGGAACTTTCATAATTGCAGTTGCCTGGGACCCACTTCACAGACTCTGATCCGGTATGTCTTAAAATGGGTTCATCTGAGCCCAAGACAGGCCCATGGGTGCAAGTGGTGTCTGGGGGAGGTGACTGCAGGAAGCAGTAATGAGAATGAGGAGAACAAGACAGGGAAGGAGGAAAAGTCAACATAGGTGTGCATTGCTGAGGTCACTGCTCTCTCAGTAAATAAATACTCCAAGAGTATGTGCCAGAAGGACAGTTCCCACCCCCACTGGTCAAGGATTTCCCCCAGGGGCATCCTGACTGTGTTTTTATGTGGGCTCCCACAAGCTTGGAGAAAGTCCTAGGCAGGATATGAAAAGATGTGCTGTACATACCGGGCAGGGACACTTGACAGCTCAAGGTGAGGCTGAGCATGCACCGAACCATCACCGCACCTGTGGGTGACATCAGATGGGCCTGCCATGTGGCTTGGGCGCCAGAGGCACATGCATCTGCCAAACAGGTCTCGTGTGAAGTCTGTACTGTAGGCAAACATCCTGGGTGTTCCTGAAAGAGACGGTCAGTAAACCACAGTTGGGAAAACTTCTTTGCAGGACAACACACCACGTTTCAGGCACTAGGGGCTGAGGGTGAGTCAGAGTCCCTCAGAAGAGCGAATGAGTGGTTGATTATACTGACATATCATTTTATACTCTTGAGTGTATCAGTTATCTACTGCTGTCTAACAAATTATCCCAAAATCTGATGGCCCAAAACAATGATAATCATTGATTATCTCACAGTGTCTACGGGTCAGAAATTTGGAGGCCACTTAGCTGGAAGGTTTTGGCTCAGAGCGTCTCATGAGGTTGCATCAGATGTCAGCTGGGGCCACCTCATCCGAAGGCTTGATTGGGCTGTGGGATCTGCTTCCAAGATGGCCCACTCACATGATATTGGCAGGAGGCCTCAGTTCCTTGCCAAGTAACTGCCCCAGCCCCCACTTGAGAGTCCTCACGACAAGACAGCTGGTTCCTCCAGAGTGAAATGTGGAATCCACACTGCCCTTTTATGATTTAGGCTTAGAAGTCAAATTTGTCATTTCTATAAGACCCTATTGGTCATACAGCTCAGCTCTATTCACTGTGGGAAGGGACTACACAAAGGTGTGGGTACTAGGAGGCTGGAATCACTGGGGGGCTTCTTGGAGGCTGGTTACCACCCCAATGTTAGCACAGAGGCTGACATGTACAGGTAACTCGGTTAGTGATTGGTGAGTGTTGACTATGCCCTGGCCCTGTGCAAGGCCTGCCCCTTACCTGAAGAGCTTATATTCTTTTTAGAAAGTTAAAATAGAGATTGAATAAGGAGAGGCCAGCAGAAGCTAGTGCTCAAGAGAACTATAAATTGAATCAGCTCAGAAGGCTAAGAGTGGCCCAGGGGAGTGTCCAGACACCTTAATGGCAGGCAGAGAGCCAGCTGAGTCCCTATTCTGACCCTACAAGGGAAGTTCCTTGTTGCTTGGAAGTTTGGGGCAGGAAGCTCCCACTCTCTGCAGCTTGCCCTGAGCCTCTAGCTGAATGGCTGAGTGACATTGGGCTGATTCTGCCTTCTGTTTCCTGCCGGATGGCTAACACCATCCATGACTCTTATTCCAGTCGGGGACAAGCCTGAAGAGTGTGAGAGCTAGAAAGGCCCCAAGAGGCCATCAGGTCTCATGTCCGATGTGAAGAAACTGAAGTCCAGAGAGAAAAGGGGGTTATCTAAGGTCACCGGTAGACATACTCAACACCCATTTGGGGCCAGGCCTTCTGCTGGGACCTTGACACCCATCACGTCCTTTAATCTTTACAGCAACCTTGAACCATAGGAATGATGAATCCCATTTTACGGATGGGATCAGGGAAGGAAAGTGCGCTACAGACAGCCACATAACTAAGAAGCCGTGGAGCCTAGATTTGAAGCCCAGTCTCTCTGACCTTTAAGGCCGTGGTCTTGCAGGCTAGAAGTTGGGCAAACGGAAGAGATGGTGAAGCCAGACATCTGTGCCCCTACCAACAGTGGGCTCTGGGGACCGTGTCTATCTCCAGCCCCCTCCGGCCCTGGCATGAGCTCCCTGAACGGTGCCAGCGACACGGGGCCCTGTTTAGCAATCCCCAAGCAGAACACCCCGCTCTGGGATGGAGCACACAGTGGTGACACCAGCAAGATTTTGGCTGCCTTCACACTCATTGCAGGAAGGGTGGCCGCCATGTGAGCTGGTTATTGCCACAGGCACGGGGCTCAGCATCTTAGGTTAAGGCCATGGGGACTCAGGGGATCTGAGCTCTGGCGCAAAGGCTCATATGATCAGGACCAGTGTTGTGCAATGGTTTGGGTCAAGGGTTTGCCAGTCAGAAGCCCCGATAAACAATGCTGGGCTCCATAGAGACAAACACAACAAGCTTTCTTTGGGTATCTGTTGAGTGGCAGCCACAGGCCAGGGCATGGGTAGACAGTATTTCATATTTGCACAGCATTTCTGGGTCGGGGGGGCGGGTACCATCACTCCCTCGTATAGATCAGGAAACTGAGGCCCAGATAGGGGAAACGGCGCCCAAAGTCAGAGAGTTATGAAGTGCCCGTCGAAATTTGAACCCAGGGCTGTATGACTCTCCGACCCCCGGCCCAGTCTGCCACCTCCGTTCTCTGCGCCGAGGCTCATGGCCGGGTGGGAGTCCATTTCTGTGTGTTCACCACAGGACCCCTGTTGCAGCGAGTGTCTGGGTTGGCAGGGTCACCCAGGGGTTAAAGCTGGAGCTTTAGGTGCCTGACCAGACCTGCATCCAAGTCCTGATCTGCCACTTCAAGTTCTGTGGCTTCGGGGCCAATCCCTTGGCCCGTGTGAGTCTCCATTTTCCAGAACGTCTGCGCTGTTAAGTTGCTCAGGTCAAGGAGCTGATGCCTCTGGGGTGCCTGGGAAGCGCTCAGGAAATACTCATCAACCCACTGGGTGGTTTCTAATCAATTGGGGCTGCTGTCCTAAAAGGCAGACGGGGGATCAGAGACCCCATAGCCAGGACCTTGAGTTTCGCAGATGCCTGGGAACCCCATTAAGGGCCAGCCCCCTTCAGGGGAGGTGGCATCATCCTTATCCTTACAGAGAAATGAGCTGAAGCCCAGAGCCGGTAAGGAACTTGCTGAAGGCTGCACAGCTGCGGAGGTGGGACTGGTACTGGGAGCTCATGTTCCTTCCACCAAACCTATCACATTCACCTCTGCTTCCCAGGGCCCGGCATGGCTGGGACCCAACAAATGCCTGCCATTCAGGAGGGGGGTATACTTTGCAGGGGTAGATAAGGGCACTTTTACCAAAGTCTGATGCAAAAGCTACTGTGGGCACGGACAAGGGTTTGATGGGCAGCCTTTGGAATCCAGTCCCTCCCTCCCTCCCTGCCTGCCTGCCCAGCCTCATTGCTCAACACAGGCTCCCATGGGGACTGGCCTCGGCTCAGCCTCAGCCACCTCCACATCACGCATGTCCCCCCCACCCCAATGTCCTTCTCATTTGTCCCAGGGGGGTGGGGGATGGGGGGCGGGACTCCCTACCTCCCCTTTAAAAATATTTCATTTGTTTCTCTTTACTATACAGTTCATTTTATTACAGGAAAAGTAGTCAATAGAGAATGAAATTTTCTACTCATTTCAAATATTCATTTCAAAGTGAAAAACGAGAAGCTAAGAATCAGCTGCAACCTGACCACTGAGAGACAAGTGGACAAGGGCCGTTAACATCGCCCGAGTTCTGGTCTAAGTAGACACACACGTGCAGACATTTATGTACTTTTTTTTTTTTTTTTTTACCAAAATGCTGCTTGGAAACCCGCTTCATTGTCTTAAAAACAACATTATGACAAAAATGATTCCTGTTCATCACGGACAAAGTACAAATTGTGAACGGCACAAAGACAAAAGTGAACATGACCACCACGGTCAATATTCGATGGTTATTTCCTCTCGATTGATTTTTTGGTGCCTATAGAATGAGGTATGAAATTGTTTCACGGCATTTGAGTATAAAAGTAAATATATTTTCTTTCTAAATCGAAAGAGTATGTTTTCAGGGTGGGGCAACCTGGAAAGTCGAGGAAGGGCCTCTAGTCCTCAGTCTCTCGTGCCTGCTCCTGCAATCCTCCCTGGCCTCTCAGAGGCAGGCGGCTCCGTCCCTACAGGTCACGCCAGGGTCCCCGGGTCACAGCTCCAGTATCTGCCCCCATGGCCTCCCCAGTGGCACACCCATCAGTGGCTCAGCTGCCTCCAGGCCACCTCCCGGCCCTCCCGCCCAAGTCTCAGTGGACACAGCCCTTCCCTTCCCACTTCTGTTCCCTCTGACCCTTGAACCCCTCTCTGTCCAGAACCATCCAATGCCATCAATTCTGGGAGCACTGGCTTCAGCAAGGGAAAGGCTGGTAAATTCTTGGCGAGAAAGCTGATGTGGAGGGATGGAGATGCTCCCTCTCTTTCTTCCTTGAGTCTCTTACATTCTCAAGGGCAAGTCAGAAATTAATGTGCCAACGAGTTATGCTGCCCAAAGCATACACCTACACTAAACAAAAATGCAAGTGCAGGCCTTTTTGTCATCTTTTCTCTTCCCTCTCTTCATCTTATTTTCTCCGCTACTCAAGCTCTTCTCTTTCTTCTTCTCGGTTCCCTTTCCTGGTCATCCCAGCCCTCAGTGGCCTCACCCTCCTTTGAACTCCTAAGGCTTCGGGTTCATGGATCATCACCCTGGATGGGGTGACTAGGGCCATTGCTGTGTAGCCAGACAGGCCTGGTTTTGGAGCACCGCAAGGTCAGGGTCTGCATCTGCCCGTGAGGGTACCCTGGAGGAAGTGGCTGGGGGCCAAGCAGGAGTGGTTCTTGACTGAGAATTATGAAATTGGACAGAGGACATCTGTCCCCAATTCTTATCTCCACCAGTGCAACATAGAGGCTCCTCTCGGGATGGGTTTGTAGGGCCAGAGTAGAAAGTGTCGGCCCAAGCTTAGGGGTAAACCTGGTATTTGTGGCGGCCATGGAACGATAGGGAAACCCAGCAGAAGTCTCAGGATCATCTGGAGTATAGGGAGGCCCAAGGCTGGTGGCCGCTTTCCTGGTTCATGGCAAAACATCCGTGCAAGTTGGCCCAAGACCGGGCATAAAGAGGAGGGGGTTCTCGGAGTGTCTGGAAATCAAAGTGGGCGATGGGTGGATGGAGGATGGCTAACCCAGTGACCCCAGTGGCAAAAGAGTGGTGTCCGTTGCCCCAGCCCACCTGTGGCTTCCCCCAGTTGGTCTGGCTTAGCTGGAGCATGGTTCAGGCTGCTCCGGATAGCCAAGGAGGACCCGGAGGGAGGAACTGTTTCTATCACCTTAGTTTGTGTGCGTGCTCATCCTTATTTATTTATGGTAGTGATAAAATGAGCGATTCCCTGCTTTGGCAAACAGGGTGTCCAGACCGTCGGTGAGTTGTTCTCACCGCCGGCGTCGCCAGCAGAACAGCTGCTCTGGAACTATTTGCCCCGAAACAAATGGTCCAGCTGGTGAGCTCCACTGTCCTGTGGTACTTCTCTCTTTGCTGGGGGCTGGCACCTCTCATTAACGTCAGGTTTCAGCCGTGCTCCCTGCTCACCAGAGTAGCACCTGCTCTCTGGCGGCTGAGTTACTACCTTGTTAAAGTGGTCCATATATTTAAGTCTTTTCTAAATTCAACAGGTGCCTCACACATGGCAGGCCATCAGCCCCACACGCTCACTCAGTCAGGGAGCCCAGGGAAGGGCCCCAAAGGAGAGCCCTTTTCCTGTCAACCCTAGTGCAGCCGCCAGCCGATGAGGGTCCCTGGTCCGGTCATGCCCTTGCTCAAACACCTCGAATGGCTCCCTATGACCTACATGATAAAGTTTAAAATCTCCGCCATTCAAGATCCTTACAGTCTGACTTCAGCGGGCTTTTCCAGCCTCCCCTTCTACCTCTCCTTCCCACATCCTAACTTCCAGCCTTCTCCAGCTGTCAACAGTCCATTCATCATTCAAAGCCTGGCTCCCTCCTTAGTTTCTGCCATAGCTCTTTTATTCTAATCTTCATCAAAATGGAACTTAGATGGGCACCTGGGTGGCTCAGTCGGTTAAGCATCTGACTCTTGGTTTCAGCTCAGGTTGTGATCTCCCGGTCCTGGGATTGAGCCCTGCCTCGGCTCCACGCTCAGTGTGCAGTCTGGTTGAGATTCTTTTCCCTCCCTTGCCCTCCCGTTCCCTGCTTGCGCTCACTCTCTCTCTAAAATAAGTAAATAAATAAAATATTCCCCCGAAAAATGGAACTTAGAATGCCATAGGATTTTGTCTCCTGCCACATACACTGGAACTTCTTAGGGTTGGGGATGTTGTTTAGCTCTGTGTCCCTCACACCCTGCACTCAGGAGCAGCTCAGTAAGCCATGCTAGGTGCTTTTTCCAAACAGGCTCTCTAATCACCATGGCAACCTAGCACACTAGGCAGTGTTTTCCCCCAAATGAAATCTCAGGTTAAGCAACTTGCCCGAAGTCAGATATGCTTCGTCTCAAAGGCAGAACTCTCCTCACGGCGTCTAAAGTGGGTGTAATGTGTGTGTGCTAAAAACAAAAACAAAACAAAAAGCAAAACAGAGACCCCACCCTGCTTCATAGAGGCAGCATTACCCGGACCTAATCCCACCTCTCATGGGACGGAATGTTTTCTGGGAGCTCCCTGCCTAGGCGAACACCGCCCCACCCCCCCGCCTTCTCTGAAGTTCGGTTTCCTCGGCTGTCATGGGGTATGATGTTCATAGCTTCCTTCTTAGGCTGACAGAGATAAGACACACAAAGCAAGCAGCGCTGGGCTACGTCCCCTTCCTTCCGGGGTGCCCTGCCCCGGCTCGGGAGCAGCTCCGAGGTCTCGTCGGTGGCCGAGGGGCGGTGGCCGGGGCGGGGCAGGGGGCGGAGCCTGGCCCCTCCTGACCGCCCGCCAGAGTCACACATCTGGCCCCTCAGGGTGGGGGTGGGAAGGGAGCCAGGCTCCCTGGACGCTGAGGAAATGTGTCTGTTGTGGGCCTGTTGGGCAATGCTGAAACTGGGGAGGAAGGAACAGCGGCCGCCGCGTCTCCCGGCCGGGGCTGGGGCCCGCGCAGCTTGAGCAACGCCCCCGGCAGTTGCTCCATCGGCCAAGCCGGGCGGTGATGCCCCAGGGTGGGGTGTTGCACCACGTTCTTAGAAAGCTGCCTCTGTACATGCAGTGCCATTTGGGGCCTGGACTGGTTTTGTTTCATCACTGTCTTTTTCACTTCCAAATTTCTGAGGGGAAATTGGGAGACAGTGATGTGGTGAAATGATCATTATTAGCCAACTTTCCCCGAGAACTTACTCCGCGTCCTGCACTGTGCTGAGTGCCTTCATCTAAGTGATCTCGTGGAACGCACACACCAACCCTCTCAGATAGGTGCTCTTCTTCTGCACACGAGCCCGTGAAGAAAGTGAGGCCCAGAGTGGTTGAGCAACTTGCCCATGGTCACACAGCGGATAAATGGGGGAGCCAGGATTTGAGCTCACCCTGCCCGGTTCCGGGACCCTTAACCGCTATTAGCACTGCCTCCCAGGAGTGAAAAGAACCTGACTTTGAAGTCAGGCCTCTCTGGAGTCGAATCTCAGCAATGCTGCTGGCTCACTCCATGTCCTCAGCAGGGCCCTTTCTCTTCTCTGGGCCTCAGCTTCCCCATCGGTAGAGAAAGTGGGTTAGAATAGATGACTGGGGGGCGCCGGGGGGGCTCAGTCGTTAAGTGTCTGCCTTCGGCTCAGGTCATGATCCTGGGGTCCTGGGATCGAGCCCCGCATCCGGCTCCCTGCTCTGCGGGAAGCCTGCTTCTCCCTCTCCCACTCCCTCTGCTTGTGTTCCCTCTCTCGCTGTGTCTCTCTCTGTCAAATAAATAAATAAAATCTTAAAAAAAAAGAAGAGATGACTGGTTCTCAAATTTTCCTTTAGCTGAATGCTTCAAGCAGGGATTGACTGCAGACAGGCATGAGAGAACCTCACAGGGTGACGGGAACATTCTAAAACTGGATTGTGGTGATGGTTGCACAACATCATAGATTCTCTAAAAAGCCTTGAATTGTACACTGCCAATGGGTGAATCTTATGGTATGTAAATTACACCTCAATAAAACTGTAAAAAACTGGAATAGTTTATAAAACCACAATACTCAGTCCCCAGTACCCCACAGGACTGTTCAAAAACAGTAGGCGGTGTGGATTCTGGATGGCCTCAGACTCTGACCTTCTGCAATCCTGAGTCATTTTTAGCACCTGCTTTGTGTGGATTGCTCTGGTGATGTGTGGACAGGGATTCTGTCCTCTACATTGTCAGCCCGGCCCCAGCACAACACCTGGCCCGCCGGAGGTGCCCAACGAGCATTATTCCATGAATGACAGACTGAGGAGTAACTTGAACATTTTCACAATGGTTGACCAGACTTCAGGCTGCTTGGAGGCAGGAACTGTGTTTTCCTTTCCAAACACCCAATTCCCAGCACAGACCTCATACAAAGTAGGAATTTGGTTGTGGTTTGTTGAATAAATAAATGAGTGAATGAATAAACGACCCAGTCCCTGCTCATGAGACAAACTGAGAAGGCAAGATGTCAATGTATATATACAGTCATCCCCCCTTATCCGCGGTTTCATTCTGCATGATTTCAGTTACCCACGGGTCAAGCGTGCTCCTGAAGCAGATGATGCTCCTTCTGACATATCATCAGATCAGAAGTGGCCTAGCGCTAGGGCACAGCACTTACGTCATTCCCCTGACTTCGTCTCATCACGTGGGCATTTTATCATCTCAAATCATCAAAAGAACAAGGGTGAGTACAGTACAGTAAGGTATTTTGAGAGACACCATCACATAACTTTAATTACAGTATATTGTTGTAATTGTTCTATTTTATTATGCTTGTTGTTAATGTCTTACTGTGCCTAATTTATAAATTAAACTTTCTCATAGGTATGTTTGTTTAGGAAAAAAAACACAGCATGTGTAGGGTTTCAGGCATCTACTGAGGGTCTTGGAACATATGCACCATGGATAAGCGGGCTACTGTGTGCACACTGTGTATGACTGAGGATGCGTCAGTTGTAAGTTACAACTGTAACTTTAGGGCGAATGAAATTGACTGGGAAGGTATGGGGATGAGAGCCCGCAGATCACACCGTGGAAAGGATGGGTCGAAAGCAGTTCCATGGGTCCATGCAGCAGACCTGGCTCATCTCTTTAGGAAACCTCTATGGGATGAGGCAATTGGAACCATCTTCAGTCCTTGTGTTATCCCCCCTTGAGATTCAGATCCCAGGAGAAGAGCATCTGATTAGCTTGGCTGGGATCAGATGCCCTCCCTTAGCCAAAAATAGTTGGGCACTTGTACTGACAGTCTATAAAGACTGTGTTTAGTGAGGGCTGGGGGAGGGGCTCAAAACCAAACCTGGGTTCTGATTCTAGAAGAAGAGGTAAATGCTGGGCAGATCAAAACAACCAATCTCCGGAGCACCTGGCTGGCTCAGTAGGTAGAATGTGCGACTCTTGATCTTGGGGTTGTGGGTTCGAGCCCCATGTTAGGTGTAGAGATTACTTAAAAATAAAATCTTTAGAAAAAAAATACCCACCAGAAAGTTCTGTAACAGCAAAAGAAGAAAATGAGAGTTGAAAGAATTAATAGAGATGCCACCAAGGCAGGTAAGCACAGAACCAAAAATGTGGGGCTGCCCCTGAATGCCATGGCAGGCAGGGGTCAGAGAAGCCAGCGGGCAGTGGGCTAAGATGTTAAGGAGAGCTGGGACAACTTACAGTTTCTTCTGTTTTTTTCTTCTACTAAAACTCTTGGCTAAGCTACTCACTACTACTGATAGCCATCTCTTAACAGCAGGGCCATTTCCTGTCTGTTCTGGAAAGCTCAGGAGTCCAGTGGCTTTGACTAAGTGGTCTGAGGAGAACTGTTGTGAGCAAGGTGCCTTGACGGCCCCTTGGTGCCTTCCCCAGAGGCATCTGCCGTGTAGCCCTAGCTGCAGCCCCCAGCTCCGGCTGGCATTTCAGAGGAAATGGGGAAAGAAAGAATGCTCTCCACACTCCTTCTGGGGCACCTGCTCTGTATCTGTTCTCTGATGTAATGCTTGCAGCTGGTCTGCAAGCTGAGCATGATTAACACCATTTGTCAGTCGAAGCGACTGAGATTGATGAAGTGACCTGCCCGGTGACAAGTGGCAGAGTTGGGATTTGAACCTAGGACCGGGGAGCTCTACAGACCCTGCTTGACTGCTGTACCATGGGCCTCCCCAGCGGTCGGTTCAGCTTAGACACATCATGTAAATTCCCTGGGTTTCCCCATCTGCAAACCAAGGAGCTAAAAGCCAAGAGAGAGGGCCGTCTCCCGCCCTAATTCAGAAGCGTCCCAGACGGCCATGGGTGGGTGCAGCCAGCGAGGCCTGGGCCCACACTGAGTGCCACCAAGAGATGACTGATTGAAGTGGCTTTCAGCAGAGAAGCGAGCCCATGACAGGCTGGAGGCGAGACCAAAGCATGTGAGTCACCCCCACCTCTCCCTGCCACCAGAGGGGACGGGGACAACCCGTGTCTGGTCTCCTTGGGCCCCTACCCCCACCCTCAGGGGTGTCTTAGAACCAAGGCACAGACTCCACTGAGATTAGGAGTACGTGCTCAGACACACACAGACTTTGCAAACAATGCAGGGAAATAAAGTTCTCACAGGAAACATTATCATACTGACTCACGACAGACCCATCCATAAAACAGACTCCTGGTACCTGGGGCCGGCTCAGAGAGCAGCGGCCTGGGAGATAGCAGGCCCACTCTCTCCTGGACCCCGGAGGAAGTGGGTGCCACCGGGGGGGGGGGGAGGGGGACGTGGGAGGGAGGGCAACTTCCCCTGCCTGCTCTGACGCTGGCCTGGGATCTGAATTATTTGTCAGAAAGAGAAAAATGGTTATTTTTAAAAAGAAGCACAAGTCCCAGAGCAATATAGCCTCTTCACCTTGTCACAAGAGCTCTGTTGCAGAAAAACCTCTCTTAATGCCGTGGTATTTTGCAAGTCATTTGCCATGCCAGTGCAGAAAACATGACAGTCTCCAGAGGCCTGTGTCTTCATCGGTCCTTGCTTAGCAAAGCAGGCTTGACTGTTGCCAGTGTGGAAAGACATTCCGATCCAAGTCTGTATTCAGATCGGAGAAGGTAGCTTGGTGCATCTTTGAGACATCAGGTAGACAGCTGTTACTTGTCTGGAGCCTCGGTGCTTCATCTGAAAAATGGGAATAGTCATGAGAACGAATGTAAGAAAATTTATGTTTCCTACATGGCGCAGTGTTCGTTTTCCTAACGCGCTGTGAGAAGCAGCCTGGAAAAGTGACTCGGGAACCTGAAGACCCTGGTCCAAGTCTTGACCCTGCCCTTTCTTAATCCTGGGAGCCTTGGCAAGCCTGGGCCTCGAACGTACCTTGATTTCCAACTCTGGAAAAGCAAAGGCTCTGACCAGTCCTGACCTGCCCAACTCCCAGGGTGCGACATAGCCGTGAGGAGAGCTGGGTTGTCAGCCAGGGTTAGGACACTGGGTCATGAGGGGCCTGAGTACCAAGGAGATGGAGCCTGGAGCGTTTGGGTTGTTCCAGTCCCAGCTGAGCCCTGGCTATTTTCCCATCCTAGAATAAGAATGACACGTGGTGTCCAGGATCTGCCCTGAGGGTGAGGAGGGTCGACAGCCCCCTCTGGTTGTAGAGAATGAGTTGGGTGACCGCTGGGAAGGATTCGTACCCTCCTTTAGGCCCTGGCCAACCCTAGCCTCCCCTGGGAGTGCTGCCTGGGACTTCCAATCCCAGGTACACAGCATGGTGTTGGCACATCACACGTCCTCGGGCCACATGGGGCACTGAGGCCCTGGTGAAATCGCACCTAGCCCTGCTCTCGCCATCCATTCCCCCTCATGGCGACCAGGGTGTTCTCTCAAGAACATACTCTGACCAAAACCCTGTGATGGCT